>NC_058131.1:137063437-137063920 GCF_016433145.1 Gracilinanus agilis | reverse complement strand
CCCCCCCCCCCCCAAGCTTGCAAGGCCCAGGCAGACCCGGAGTGCAAAGACAAAGCGGAAAGGGGCGGGGCTAACAATGGCCAGCAATAAGGAAATCCAGAAGAAAAAGACCATCAAGAGAAACTCTGGACCACTGGACAACTTCTACACAGAGAAAATCCAGACAACAGAGGAGGGAAAACAAAAATCCAAACCTCCCCAAAAAAATGAAAGCTGGTCACAAGTTATGGAAGAGTTTAAAAATGAAATGCTGAGGAAGATGGAAGAAATCTGGCAAGAAAATAACAGTTTAAAAGGCAGAATTTCGCAATTGGAAAGTGAGACAAGACAACTGAAGACCAAAAATGACCAGATTGAAAAGGAAAACCAATCCTTAAAGGCTAGAATCGAACATTTAGAAACCAATGATCTCTCAAGACAACAAGAACAAATAAAACAAAGTCAAAAGACTGATAAAATAGAAGGAAACATGAAATATCTCAA
>NC_058131.1:136962452-137059153 GCF_016433145.1 Gracilinanus agilis | reverse complement strand
AAAAAAAATAATTTCCAGGGGGCTAAGTAATATTTTTTCTGGAAAGGGGGCGGTAGGCCAAAAAAGTTTGGGAGCCACTGATCTCTAGAGCATCATTTATTCTGCTTCAACTGAAAATTAAAAAGGAAGGGTAGTAATCTTGATCTCAGTTAGCAAAAATAGATCTAAATAAAAGAGATAAAATAGATAATATACATTTTGCTTAAAGACCATAGGCAATAAAATCAATATTGAACATATAGACAATGTATATCTGAACATATAAGCAGTGAATCAATACTGAACATATATGCACCAAATGACATAGAATCTAAATTCTTAAAGGAAAATTTAGAAGAGTCATAGAAGGAAATAGTAAAACTATAATAATGGAGAACTTTAACTTATCTGTTTTAAACCTAAACTGATATAGCCGCAAAATAAGCATGAAAGAAGTTAAAGAAGTGAATCAAATTTTTAAAAAGCTAGATATGACAGATCTCTAGAAAATATTGAATGGGAATAGAAATAATTATACCTATTTTTCAGCTGGGTGTGGCATTTTCACAAAAATTAGGGCCTAAAAAACTCACAAATACAGAAAAGTAGAAATAAATACATATTTTGAAACTATAATATAATTAAAAGTTACATTCAATAAAGAGTAACTTTTTATAAATATATAATATAAATTATATGCATATTATAAATAAAAATAAATATATATAAATATAAATAAAAGTAAAAAATACTCCTGAAATAAAGATTAAAAATTAATTGCCAACTAAATTGGCAGCTAGATTGTATAGTGAATAGAGAGATGATGGGCATGCAGTCAGGAAAACATGAGTTTAAATCCAGTCTTAGACATTAGCTGTATCACCTCAAGCATTCCATTTGCCTCAGTCTCCTCATCAATAAAATGGGCTGTAGAAGGAAATGGCAAATTACTCTAGTATCTTTGCCAAGAAAACCCTAAATGAGGTCACAGAGAGTTAGACTTGCCAGAAACAGCTAAACAAAAATATATTTTTTTTAAAATCCAAGAATATCATTTTGAGTGGAGGAGATAACATGCACATGTGTATGTTCAGTTATTATTATTGATACCTGGAGTTTCTATAGCACTTTGAGACTTTCAAATCACTTTATAAACATTTCATATTACCCTTACAATATCCCTGAGAGGAATGTGCTATTATTATCTCCATTTTACAGATGGGGTAGAAAAAGGTTAAGTGATTTGCTCAATGTCAGAGGCCAGATTCAAAATTTATGTCCTCAATTCCATAATTCAGTATTCTATCCATTGTATCACCTAGCTGCCATTCTGTACAAACTAAATGGAATATAATCTCAGAGGGGATTCTAACCGAAAGATTGTCAAAAGTCCAATTTTAAAGGAAGAATCCCAGGATTCCATAGAAATTACTTGAGTTTGTAGGAAAGCCTTGTGATAGAACCAAATATATCTTCTTATAAAAATAACCTTAATAGGAAAAAATTAACTAAAATACTTAGTATTTCCTTTGAGCATTCTTTTAGTGTTTCATCCCTCTACCCAGCTCAATATTCTGAATGGTTTTCAAGTTTAAAAAAAAACATAACTTCATTTTATTTTTATTAAATTTCCTCATATCAATGCCTAAAAATATCACACATCAGAGTATGAGAGGCTAGATAGTTGATACTACATCTAAAAAGAAAAAAATCATCTTATTTACAAAGCAGGTGTCAGAAGCCATCAGCTTTGACAATTTTTACACTTCCTTTGAAAAGTACAATGGCAAACCAATGTCTTTGATAAGATAATACCAAAACCATATACATTAATTAAAGTAGAATGAATTGGAACTAAGGTTTTAGATGTAGAGCAGTTGACTGTATCCATTTCCTAGTTTCTTGTAAAAGGATCCATTTAAAAAAATGTATTTTAGTCATCAATTAGTAGTCACTTATTTAATCAGTGCCAGCTATATAGCGGATCTTTTATTCCTGGTGAAAGGAGATAAGGATGTGGATACTTGAGATGTACAAATGATTCATAAACTTTAATTTTAGCTCATACTTTCAAATTCATCCACTTTCTTTTTTTAACCAAAATTTCCAATATGAAATCAGCTAATTTGAATTTCATCTTTTCCTTGGCTAATGAACAAGAAATTGATATTCAAACAAGCTGAGAAGGGGGGAAAGACTTGATAGTCTCAAAGGCCTCTTCAAATTCTCAAATTCTCAGAATTTATCAGTTCTTGAATGAGGGAAGAGTTAATGGAAATTATACACAAGATGTCTTAAATTCCAAAATTAGAGAATTGATGGTCTTTTACAGAAGAAAACTCATAATTGAACAAAAGTATTAAATATCAACACAATTCTAAAATCTGAAGAAAATACTTCAGGACTCGAATGAACCATCTACTTTATTGGACCATGTCCAGTCCCCAGGGGAGAAAGTTGTGAGTAGAGTGGGGACCGAAGTAGAAGGTAAGATATCCTGAGTAGAATAAGGAGAAGAGAATTGTGTGTTAACTATATGTGTTTGGGTATATGAAGCAGACCAGACTTTGAGTTTGTAGAAAGAAGAGAAAATGGCAGGAACTGAAAAACAGATAAAGGATAGCATCCTAGGAGTGCAGATTCTGCTCCATCTTATATAAAAGAAAGTTAAGGAGAAGGAACAAGATCAAGGAAGACTACAAGTAAGGACCTAAAGCACTGTATTTAAGGAGTAGGACTTAAAAAGGAGAAAGTAATGGACAAGGCAAATGGAGGGAAACAAATTAGAAGGTAAAGCAAATTGGTAGAGCTGAATAGTATAGGAGCAAATGAGTGAAATAGTAGATCTAACCAGAAAGGACAGGGACTTACTGAGATTAAAGAAAAAAAATTGAGTAAAGCCATCACATTATTAAGTTTTAAGGTGTTTATTGGAAAAGCATTTGTATGAAACATATTCATATATACATTCCCCATAAGTATCAGGGAGAAAGGGCTGAAAATCTCAAAACTAGTATAGATAGGAGAGTGAATTTTGCAATGATTAGCATTAGGTGTTAAAACTGAACATCTGCCATAACCAAATGATTATCTTTATTTTAAATGTAGGTAAGCCTTCTAGCAGAAATGAAGGAAATGGAGAAAAGTCTTTCCTCAGTCTGGATTATCAAGAACAATAAAGTGTCCTACAGGAAGAAGCAAGAAGGCATCATTAATGAGGAAGGGGGATCTATGATGGAGGAAGGAAAGCAACCCTGACAGGAAGATGGAGAATTTTAAAAGATTGTTAAATGGAGGCGAGAGCAAGAGGGAGAAAGAACACTTGCAAATCCGGAGACTTGGAAAAAAAACAACAAACAAAAAAACAACAGACTTGAAACTCTTTCTGAAGAAGAAGGAGCTAGATATTCTGAGGAGGGAGCAGATTCTTGTCTTCCAAATAATTATTTAGTAGAGGCATAGAAGCTATTAAATGAAAAACTGTTTAGTAAGTGTCAGTTGAAAAAGCCAAGACTAGTTATAGTTGGTGATTCTTACTCAGGGCAACTGAGGCAACTATTTGTCAATAGAGAGGTCTACTCAGTTCTGGTGTCTTATATGGGCACAAATGATGCCAAAGATTATGATGTCTTGAGCAAGAAATCAAAAAGTATCCAGGTCACAGGTTGTATTTTGCTGATTCCCATTAAAGACAAAATACAAAAAGAGGAGAAAATATTTAATGACTAAATAGCTGGCTATGAATGTGGTATCTCCAGATGGGATTTAGACTTCTGAACTAAGTTTAAAAAACAATTATGACAGACTTCTCATGAAGGATGGAATACTTCTAACAAGGGCATATGAACATATTTTCTTGGTATCTTGCAAATCTGATCAAAATAATTTTAATCTAAAAAGCAGAAGAGAAACAGAAAAACACTGATGCATTTCACCAGGTTAAATACCATAGAAAGCTACAAAAGAAAGAAGAGATGCTAGTAACTGAGATAACCAAAAGATCACAGGAAACATAAACCAAGAAAAGAGCCAGTAGTAACATCATGACTGAAATTTCGTGATTCTGTGATCTTCCTTATGCTGTGACATGATGTGGGGTTGTAGCCTACAAAGCGATCCTTGCAGCCTAGAACACCTGAACCTAAGTCTAGCTCTGCCATGTATCAGCCATGTAACTATGGACACTTTACCTCTCAGCATCCCAGGCAACTCCAAGATTCTGCATTACAGACTTGGGGCTAATATCTTTTTTAGTGGAAGAACTTAGAATGACTAGATTCAGACTGCCACAAGGCTTATGTCACTTCTTGGATGTCAGTCATATTAGAAATATGTAAATAGTGTATTTGCTACCATCATGTCACTATCTAGAGCCCTTTAGATTACCAAAAATTTTTATTATTCCAGAAATTGTAGTTTTCCAAAGAAGTAGGCAAAAAAACCCAGTGAAATCCAGCTCCTAATATGCAAGGTGTTTATATTCTTATAATAACAACCATAATAGTAAATAACATTTCTTTAGTGCTTTAAATTCTGCAATTCACTTTACAAATGTTTTATCTTCAAAACAATCCTGGGAGGTAGATGCTTCTGTTATTCTCATTTTACAAGTGAAGAAACCAAAGCAAAAACAGGCCAAATGGCTTGCCAGGGTCATTCAGGGAGTAAATATCTGAGATCAGATTTGAACTCAAGCCTTCCTGATTGCAGATTCAGTATTCTATTCCATGTACTACCTAGGAGACTACCAGTAACCACAGAAAAAGAATCAGATTTCATTATCACAGCCCTTTTTTTTCCCAGTCATCGATCTTCCTCAAAGTCTACTTTTCCAAATCTATTAAATTTATCACAATAACCACAATTATGACAAGAGTTTATTAAATCCTCTCTATGTTGTGGAAGGTTTAGAAACAAAATTTATAAATTCAGAAGCAAGTAAAAAAGAGTTAGAAAATGATTGTCATCATCATTAATTTTAGTATAGACTCTAATCATAACCTATCATATGAAAATCTATTGTATTTAATCTATAGAAACAAGTGACTAATACCTGTAAAACATATCCATTTATAAAATCATTAATCCTTTCATTGATCTTCACCATCGATTCAGTCTTTATTACCATCAAACATCATTACTTGAGAAAAATTTGAGGAACTTTATTAAAATATGACATTATACAAATCTTAATTAACCCATTTCTTGCCATACATTATGCCTTAGATACAATAACGATCTTCTCATAAGTAGTTCCTATCTACTGAAATGTTAACCATCCCCTGGCTTATTTCCAACTTCCAAGCCAATGGAGCTTCACTGTTTTTATATGCCTATTTTTCCATGTAAGACAACCATTTACAATCACTCCTGCCTATTTAAACAGTCTTGAAATATTGGTTCTATTTACTCGGAAGAATAGCTACTGCCTTTCAAGGATATGTACCTTCAAGAGGACAAATATCCTTTTGAAAAGTAGCCATCATTACAAATTTATGCTCAGTTATCCCATATATCAGAAACACATTTATGGAGTGAATTCGAGGTGGTTTCCCCAGAGATTAAGTCATTTTAACCTGATTTCTTTTTCCCTTTTACTTTATTCTACTATTTGCAATTGCCAACCTCATTGCAATTCCCTTACTATTCCTACATGAAACAAAATCTAATAACCCATCAGATATTGACTCAAATTCAAATATAATCATGTTCTACCTCTACTACACCATTAAAGATACCTTAGGCTTAATCCTCATACATTTATTTCTCCTTGTATTAACCTTATTCTTTCCTGACCTCTTAGATGACCCAGATAACTTTTTTTAACCAACAACCATTAAACACTTCACCCCACATTAAATGAAAATGGTATTATTTATTCACAAATGCAATCCTCAAGCCAATTCCTAATAAATTAGGGGGAGTCCTCCCCTATTCGCTTCTCTTTTTACCCCTCTAAGCAAAAAAGCCTAATATTTCTACTTTTTACATGAGAATTTTTCTTATTTCTATGTTAACAATCCATTAACATGTGCATTGGAGACCAACCTGTTAAACCACTATTTATTGTTATTGTCCAAACTGCATAATTCACTACTTTTCATATTATTATTCTTGTACATTGTGTTAAAATTGTATATTATTCTGCCCCTGACTACTCTAAGTATATATAGCATATTTTATTAAGTACAGTAAGTATAGTATATGAAGTTTATAAGTAGCCAGTATAAAGGGGCAGTGGAAAGGAAATAAGATTGCAAAAGGGAAACTGAAGTCAGATACAAAATATTCAAAAGATTGAAAGAGCATAATTTACAAACTTTCTCCTATGCAAACCAAAGTTCACATCCTGGTAATTGGCACTGAATCAGGGGAAGCCATCTGGGCTTTGCTATCAGGGCCTTTTGGTCCTTTGATATGGAAATCCCAGACAAGTTCCAGACATCCACAGTAAGATTAGCAGAACACCAAATGGCGCTGGTGATCTGGAGATGATGTGAACATATTAACCTTAAAATTTTGCCAACAACTTTAAGGTAATATGAATAGGATAATAAGCTAATCCTAAAGTGGCACAGATAAGAATTACTCTGTTTCCCCTCCAAATCCTATCATAAGATCCCTAAATTCCTATCTCACCCCAAGCATTCTTCTATTTCCATCTGGGTCCATGTTGCCAAGTGATGCCAATTTTAATCCATGATTCCATGAGTTATTCTCTGTTCCTCTCCCCCTCCCTATCCTCTTCTTCATGATGTCCCCCTTCCTTCCCCATGCCATCTATTTCTTTACTTCTTTTGTTGCTTGTCTTTGTCTTTATGGGCTTTTTGCCCTTTTTTACCCTCTGTATCTAATTAAAGTGGTTACTACCCCATTTCCCACTGCCAGTCATAGTCTTTCCTGTTGAATAACAAAAGAATTGGACGTGCCTGTCTTGATTTTATAATCTCATAAAGAAATTATCAACTCATACAATCTTCTAGAGGGGCAAATGGGAAATAATCTATTCAAATGAATAGTCCCAGTAATTTAATAAAAATAATAGCCTCTTATGCCAATTATGCATGAACATGGACACAAGGACTAATAACCTTCAGGAAGAAAGCTTCAAGCCTTACCAGTAGTACCAAAAGATTATAATCTATACAGCATATTTTAAAATTTCACTGAAATCTTTGCTTAGCACTATACAAATAAATTCTTGATTTTCAGTTTTTTCAGATAGCCACAAACAGTCCAAACTCTTGTCCTATTGTACTTGCAAGTTCAAAGAAAAAATTATTTCATGTTAGTTCATTCATTTTAGCCCACTAGCATATAATATAATATTATGTAATAGTATAATTAGCTGAGTATAGTAATAGTACTTAAATATAGCCAACTTAAAAATATCCTTTAGTTATTTTTAAAATTTATATACACTATATAGATTAGATATGTACAGTTAAACTAAACTCATCCACTAGTGTATCCCTTCCTCTTGGGTTTTCTCTTCCTTGAGACCAGCTACTCTCCCTTGAAAGAACAGTTTCCTCAAAAGATGTTCCATAAATCCTGGACTATATCTACATGAACACAGTTTCTGGCTTCAGGTACCTCCCACCTAGGCTGATGATGAGTGGGCTTTCTCTTCCAAGGCTTAGAACAGGTTAGGAACAGGGAAGGGGCCAGAAACATGCCCATTCCTGCCCTTTCCAGGCTGTTACCACTATCTCATTGTGCTCAGCTCATACAATTTCTGAAGCATGCTTGAGGATTAAATCTGCCCCAAAAAAGAAGTAACAAGAGCTGAGGGGTTACTGGTGGGGAACGGGAAAGTTTTCTGCTCTCTACCACCTCCTAAGCTGACGAGTCACACTGACTGTGAGGCCCCCTGTGGACTTCAGTAAGGGGCAACATAGCCCACTGAGAATTTGATAGATTCAAAATTCAGTAGATTCAGGTTCAACTTTAACCTTTCAAATAGAAAGGAACAGGCAACCACAGCAGCCACAGAGACCAGCCACTGACCTAACAGTGAATTGGTCCTCACCCCCCTGGCCCTATAAATATTAGGGAGGAAAGGGAAATGCCAGGCTTGTGAGGAATAATTTTCCCTGACTGCAGAGTGAATCGACAGACTGCCTGTCTCTAAAATACTGCCCTGGGACTAAAGTGTACAAAAAGTGGAAATTTCTTTTTAGGTTGATAAAATTGTTCTCTCTCTTCATTCTATTAAAGGGCCAAAGATGAAGTGGAAGGGAAAATTTATAACCACAGGGACACAAGCAGATTGGTGTATTGGGTTCGTGGTGGGGAGAGATGTAAAGGGAGGAAAGGAAAAACAGGAGAGGTTCTAGAAAGCCTGAAGTCACAAAAACTAGAAAGGAGTGATCTGGGGCATTTTCATGAAGAAATATACATTTCAAAATTTGGGGGTAAAGGGAGAAGTACAGTGATAAAGTGGTACTCATCATTAATTCATTCCAGAAGGCAGGTCAAATACCAAATGAATTTTTCTTATAAAGAATAGGGTAAATTGAATTAATTCTTTCCAGACACCCAGAAAACCCAGATTTTATAAGGCATTATATACATGAATGGAGTTGACTTTATTAAATAAGTATTAATAATACATAGACATAAATAATTACACTAAATAAAATAATTTTAACTTAACTTTACATGCATTGAGAAGAATTCACAGCCTAAGGGGACAGTAGGGAGGAGAAATGCTGTCTGGAAGAAGAGTTTCTTTCCATAATATTTAAGGGCAACCATTCTGGATTTTTTTCTCTTTTTCTTTTTCTGTCCCTAATCACCACTGAACCTTGCTTGAGATTCACCAGGTTTAAGTAAGCTTCACAAGAAATCTATCTATTAGTTCTTTTTTTGGTCTGTGTTTCAACATTCCTCAAAAGTGGGAAATGGTCTGGTCATTGAACAAATTTACAATTCTTCTTGTTCAAGCTTTATCAGGGTGATATTTTTCAGCAAAGTTTTGCACTTCCACTTACTTTGCACACATTTCCTTGATTGATGAAGTGGAGATATTCTCCTTTATCTTCTCCTCACCTGAAAAAAACAACTCCCCTGCCACTAATTGTTGCTGCTCTCTTCAGAGTTCCTACAGCTCTTCAGGTTTGAACTCTTCTTTATGCTCCTGAACTAACACATGATCATCTGTATCAGCTGGAGAGGGCATATGCTTCTGGAGATTGCAAATTCCAAGTAGTACGTCAAGTGCCAAGCAAATGTTGAATGCTGTGAAAATTTTTTCTTGTCAAACAAAATGCATTGAATACCAAATTTGAGGAGTTTTGAAACTATGAAGTACCAAGTTTTGACTGTAGTGGTTCATGCCAGAGAGAGGGATAAAAAGGCAATTTCATGCATAGAATTTATCTTGAGCACACTATGAGTCAACATAGTGTGTAATAATGGCAGCCCAAAATAAAAGCCTACGTGATCTTAATTTTCATTGAGATATATAGCATCCAAAACAAGGGAAGTGGAGACCTAGTGTTCTCCATCTTCTGTTACTAAAATGAATTCTATCGAATCTAGCTCATGGAAAGCACTTAAGAAATATTAACTGATAGATTTTTGGTGCCACATTTTAGGAAAGTCATTATACTAGAGAACATTGAAAAGAGGGCAATGGAAAGAGGAAGGGCTTTGGGATCATGCCATACAAAGATCAGTTGAAGGAACTGAAGAAATTTATCTTGGAGAAGAGTTTTTTGGGAAGAGGGAGGACAAGATAACTATCTTTTGAGTTTTTGAAATAAGAAAGAAGGATTAGGTTTGTTCTGTTCAGCCCCAGAGAGTAAAATGAGGAGTAATAATAAGTGGATATTAAAGAGAGGTATATTACAGCTCAGTGTACAGAAAAGCTTCCTTATAATTAGACTTCTTTGACAATGAGATGGATGGCCATAATGTGTGGGGGGAGGGGTATGGATGGTAATGGCATCCCCTTCACAAGAGATCTTTGAGCAAAGCCTAAATGAATACTTGTAGACAGCATTACTGTTCAGGTATAAGTTGGACTAGATGGCCTCAGAGGAGACTTATCTGACTGATAACCGTTCAATCTGGATCTCCTATAGACATCTCCAACTCAACATGTACAAAACAAAATTAGTTACTCCCTACCCTCTCCCCCATCTGAAATTTCCTCTTCCTGTGAAGAGTACCACCATCTTCCCAGTCACCCTTGTAACCTTGGTGCCATCTTCAACTTTATCCTCAGATTCACCCCTGACCCCACCATATGTTAAAATCATTATCTGGGACAAGATGGATGCCACTTGAATGACAGGACCAGCAGTTGAAAATTTTGGAATGTTCCCCGGTGCCGTGAGCCAAGGGCAAAAATCGGTTGGCCCCACTCTATAAATATCTCATTTTGGAGCAAGGACTTGGGATGGAGGGAGGTGAAGGGTGGAAAGGTTAGACCTGAAACCTGTAACCTGTACCTTTGTAAGGGGGGGAAAAGGGGTTTTGGGGTTCAATATATTAAAAGATGGTCGCCAGAGGACTGAACTATTATCAATCCTCAATTAAGAATAATTTCAAGTCAAAATTGACTTTTATGGAAGTTTATTTACAATTAAGAAGAGAGAGAGAGGAAATAAGGAAATAAGAATCTAACCCAGTAGGTAATTTGCTACGATCCTCTAGCAGAGGGCCAGAGGCCCGGAGATGAATGAAGCAAACTTCATTCACAGAGTCTATTAAAAGAAATTTCTTAAGAGAAGTTCAAGAAGATTCAGTCTTTAAACTCAACATGTATAATTCAAAAGAAGATATTGAAAGCAGTCTCACCAAGGTTTCAGCGTTCCAGCCAACACTCCTTTATGGACCAGAAGAGCTCCTTCATCAACCACTCTCTTCACCACCAGAAGCCTGTCAGATAACAACATTTCCAATAGCCAATCAATAGCCCTATCAATAACTAATCCAACCTCAGGTTGGGACCTAGAGAAGTTAACCATCTATCCAACTTCTCAGGGATCCCCAACCTGGGCAAACTGTTAAAGGGGAACAACTGACAGGCTTAATCAATCAAGCCTGTCAGGGAGAAGCATACATTACATCCATAGCAATTGTGAGAGGAGTGTGCATTTCCTCCCTCACCAACTATAGCCAGTTTGGGCCTTATAGGGGGCCATGCCTCTATATGATTTTTTGGGGTCCTGAGCGGCGTGGTGGCATAGGATGGTTAAAGCAGGAGAAAGAAAATGAGAACAACTAGACTAGTGGTTAGCCCATGCTGTTCTAACGCAATGGGATTTGGACTTTATTTTATACTGGTTTCAAACAAAGAACACAAAGAAAGAATAACAGCTGTGAATGGGGTTACAAATCATACACAATCCATTAAAGTCTAAAAAGTAGAGATATAGGTGCAAGGACAAGGGCCAAATTCCAACCACCAATTAGTAGGGGCTTACTTCTGGGAGCAGAAATAAATTTCATGGAGATGTTTACTAATTGCGTTCTGCCTTGATTTACAGATCTGCACCTGGTCAGATAGTCTGGACTAAATTGTCTGGCTCCAATCCTTATCTAAGTAATATATTTTTTAGGGTTTGGACTTCTTAATTATCAAGGAGAGAAATTGTTAACTCAGTAGCTTCTGGTCTGAGTATGGACTTTCCAATAACTCTATAATGTTTTTCCAATAAGAAAAGGCATGGATCATAAGAGGTGTCAAAAGAGGGGTCTCAGATTTTTATCTATTCTCTTATTGGCTTCCCACAGGGCCTGAGCATACAATCCCTCCTCCATTCATACTATCTCTGAGATCCACATATACAATCAATTATCAAGAAGATCCAGGAAGAGACAGAGATAGGAAAGAAAGATATATAAAGAGGTAGAGATATATTATCCTCAACCCATCTCATTTCCTTTTGACACATTTCCAGCATCTCTCATATTGTTATGTTGATAGTAACAGATATTTTGGGGAAGCAGATAATTATGCCTGGGCCAGTGACCTCCAAGACACAGACACTGACTGACAGGCTTCAGTGAGAAGGAAGGGGATTAGACACTCCTGGCTCTCAAACCCCTCCCCCAAGCAGTTGGGTTTTCAGTTGGAAAATGGAGACTGATTGAGATACTTCTGGCAAGTTCCTTAGTGGCTGAACTCCAATGATGTTCCCTTTCTTTAACTTATATTCCCCACAGGTCTGATAGAGGAATAAGTAGAAGCTAGTTATCTAAATGTTGAGGACTGAGATGGATCTGATCTTCTTAAAACTGGCTGCTGAGTGGATTCAAGCTATGTGATAACTAGGAGCAGTGAGAATCCCCAAATAATTCCCAGGCACAGATATTGTAGGTAAAGTTTATATTAAGAAGGAAAGAGAAAAGCTAGAGGGGGTAATTAGATTTAGGATGAGGAAAAGGGTAACCCTGATCTGTTAGGTTGAAACTGCCCTTCCCCCCCCACAGGAGGGAGTGAAGGGCCTTTGGCTAAGCTGGCTCTCTTGCTAATAGTGAATATCTCTAATCACTAAATCACTAAATAATTGTTGTATTGATGTTGGTAAGGACCAACCCTACTAAGCAGGCTAACTCCTGAGTAGAAACCACGATGGCTTAGCCACAATGGCCCTCTCAGGTGAACCCCCAAGTCAGGAGCAGTAAGCAGTGATCTGCCCACATAAACCCCCAGAAGCAACTGACTAACCCTTCTCAACTGTCCCCTCACCCAAAGTTCTTCGGGGGGGGTCCCCTGGAATTCTGGGTGAGGCTGACCCTGTATTTTGCAGGGATTCCATTCTGCCATCCTTTACATAACACATATGTATCTTCTTCTCTCCATTCTCACATACAGAGCCACTGTCCCTTATCTCTGAATGCTTCAATTATTGCAAAGTCTTCTCATTGGTTTCCCTGACTCAAGTGTTTCCTTGCCCTAATTCATCCTCCTTTCAGATGCCAAAGTGATTTTTCTAGAGCCTAGTTCTGATCCACTTATTTAATAAACTCTGTAGTTTCTTGTTCCCTCCAGGAATAACTAGAAATTGCTCTGTTTACCACTTAAAGCCTTCTACACCTTGGTCCCTTCCTTGATGCTGTAATATCATTTCTGCAATGCAAAATGGAGAGCAGAATGATTGACACTTAGCAGTTCAGAAGCTGGAACCAACCAAGCTTGCCATGAGCCAGCAAGGGAGAGGCAGTTGCTGCCAAACTATAAAGAGAAGAATTTTGAACCAAAAGGTCTCTCAGTTTGGAGAAGGAATTTTTGGTGGAAGGTTGGTTGGGAATTGGGGTAGGCCAAATCAACCCAGGACACCTGCATCCAGTTCTAATCACTACCATATCCTTAACTTCTGTGTGAATCTGTACTATACATCCTAGTCAATCATCATCAAGGAAAAAGCAATATAAATACCATCAAACAACCTGGTGCAGGCTAAGCAGCCTGGCCTGGCCAGGTTGCAACAGAGAGAAAGACAAGCTTCTCCAACTGTTAATCTCAAACCTGATTACCTTCAATTGATATCACTTGAATATCAGTAGCTTTAGCCAAGCTTTCCCTTACACCTCTTTCCTTCAGTCCCTGTTTCCCTTTCCCTAAATCTGTTGTTATTAAATCTTAAAACTTACTTAGGTGGATGTCATCATTACCCCAAGAATCATCAATTATATCCTTGGGTATCTGAGGGAAGAGGGACTACTCTAAAGATAAGCCACCGTCATTAGCATTATCTGTCAATGTGCAGCCAGGATAAGCAGACAAAGGAACTGTGTAATCTAACCCAAAGTCTCTTATTTGATCACTTATTCCTGGGACACATATTGGAGTTGGGTGTATAGTTTAGTCACAAATATTCCTGTGGGGTTCTTGGTGTCCACCATCACAACTTAGAGTTCACCTAGGGATTCCCAATCAGCTTTAGCTCCTCATACCATCAGAGGACCTTGGGCCATCCTATTATTCTATAGCAGTATCCATATAGCAGTGCCTATACTCTACTCTCCTTCAAAAACTCTAAAATTTAACTGCACGAACTGCCTTGCTAAGTCTTACAGTGTGACACATTATCTCTTGATTTCTTGCCTTTGGACTTAAAACTAGGTCTTCCTGACTCCCCTGCTGGCCCTCCACCCACTCCAGCACACAAACAGGATGTCCCCCACACTTCAGCTCTATGTCACCTTACTACACACAAACAGAATGTGTCACTTATACTTGAAATCAAAATAGATATGTTTTGAAGTTTGGGGGAAAGGTTCAGCTCTTCAAAAAATTATGTGGCAGGGGGCAGCTGGGTAGCTCAGTGGATTGAGAGCCAGGCCTAGAGACGAGAGGTCCTAGGTTCAAATCTGGCCTCAGCCACTTCCCAGCTGTGTGACCCTGGGCCCCTTGACCCCCATTGCCTACCCTTACCACTCTTCTGCCTTGGAGCCAATACTCAGTATTGGCTCCAAGACAGAAGGTAAGGGTTTAAATTAAAAAAAATTATGTGGCATGCAGAGGGCTTCTCTTACTAATCTATTTCTGTGCCTTTAACTTCTTACCTGCTATCCTCAGGCACTAGCCCCACTCAAAATCTATGTTGAAGAAAGGATTTGGTACATCTTAGGAACATAAGATTTTAGAACTATGAGGTGAGGGGGGGCAGCTGGGTGGCTCAGTGAATAGAGAGCCAGATCTAGAGATGGGAGGCCCTGGGTTCAAATCTGGCCTCAGACACTTCCTAGCTCTGTGACCCTGGGCAAGTCACTTAACCTCCATTGCCTAGCCCTTTCCTTTTTTCTTTCTTGGAACCAATACACAGTATTAATTCTAAGATGGAAGGCAAGGGTTTAAAAAAATAAAAAAGAACAAGGGCTCTAAAACATCATCTCATCCAGTCCACTCACCTTTTAGATGATAGAACTAAAAACTGTAGTCCAAGATCACAACCTGCTATAGCAAGTATAGAGCCCGAAATCAAGCATAGAGCCAGATCTTCTGGCTGCAAAGGCACTATACTACTTTGACTGCTGGTGAACTTAGATCAGTGTATTGCTTCTCATAAGAATATTTTCATTCATTCAATTAGTCAAGCATCAATTAAGTAATTACTATGTGCCTGGCATATGATAAGTATAGAGGATACAAATTAAAAGCAGACATAGTCCCTCTCTCATGGAGCATTTTATATATATATATATATATAAGTTTATATATATATAATGTGTGTGTGTTAACCATTGCCTTTTGCCCTATAATGAATATTGATTCTAAGGCAGAAGAGCAGTAAGAGCTAAGCAACTGGGGTTAAGGGTTAAACAGCTAGGAAAGTGTCTGAGGTCAAATTTGAACCCAGGATCTCTCGTCTCCAGGCCTTGCTCTTTATCTACTGAGCTTCCTGGTTGCCTCAAGGAGCTTACATTCTAAAGGGGTTGGAGGGATGGTGACCTGTGCACATATTCTACAAATTTTAGGGCCATATTCAGCTTTAATAGCTTAAATAGGTATAAGTGAGGTATATATTGAGTAAGTACAAGATAATCTTAGATAGAAGGCACCTTGAAGGACCAGTTAAATCCACTGGAACAAGGCAACACTTAAACTGAGTCTTGAAGGAAACCAGGAATTTGAGGATGCTGAAGTGAGGAAGAATTGCATCTCGGACATGCTGCACAGTGAATACAAAAATGGAGATGGAGAATGGCTGACCTGTGTGAAGCATTTGAGCCTCTAAGTGTTTTCCTTGGAAGCCTCTCTTCATGAGAATTGGGAGAGGAAGAGAGACAGAAAGCTGGTTTTGAAATAAGCTTACAAATATAAGACCTTTTGATCAGTTGACAAGCAATTATTAGGAAATTTGGGAAGGGTTTGGGGAGAAAGATAACAAGTTCTATTTTGGACATTAAGTTTGAGATGCTTATAGCACATCTAATTTGAGATGTCCAAAAGGTCTATGATGATGCAGTTCTGGAATTCTGGAGAGATTAGGGTAATGGACCTAGAGATCTGGGAATCATTTGCATGGAGATGATAATTGACCCAAGAGAGTTGATGAGATTACCAAGGGAACTAGTATAGATGTAAGAAGAAGAGGACCTCAGGACAGGGATATATTTTGGTCCTCCCCACTCCTAGGTCTTCCAATACCTGGAGCAAAATTTTATAGCAAACATTCCCTCTGAATGTAATGAAAATCCGTTTATTTTTCTAGAGGCACAATCTATTATAAAAATAAATAAAATTTAAAGAAAGCAGGAGACTCTTGAGGGTAAGCCATTCTCCTTCTCCAGGTGGAGGTAAGGCAAGAGTGGGGGAGGATGTTGAAAAGGGATAGATTCATTAGATCCCAGTAGCAGTGAGGCAGAGATACTGGGGAAAACAACAAAATCCTGACCAGGCAGATCATTCCTTAAATAAGCAAGACAGGCAGGGTTCCAGCTGTCCTTGATTATAGTCAATTCTGGCTAGCCAGAACCCTTTCCTTACAATTTACTCACTGCTGGAATGTCTACACTTCTAGATCCTTCTGTCTATGGAACCTCAAAGTCCCTCAATTCCTGTACTTTGAACCTCCCATGATGCTTTAGTCTCGCTTTCCAATTGGACTGGGGAAAAATAACTTCTCATCAGACCTCTTACTGATAAGGGCAACACTCTATTAAGAGAGATTGGGCATCATGAGAGAAGATTTAGCAGTTCGCTTTCCATGGGGGAGCGAGAAGTAGAATGATTTAAGGCTCCTGTAACCATACCACACTGTGCCTTGTGACAAAAGATGATCCCTTCTGAGGCTGATAAGGTTTTGGAGGTGGGACCTTTTGACTCCTAACTGTAACAAGCAGCCAGTCTTTCCTGAACAAAGGGACTAAAGTAGAAGTATGATAATCTCCATATGGCAAGTTGGAGGACCAGCCCCTTGGCATTTCCCCTGGGTGACCTGCTATTATTGTTTTTCCTCTCTAAATGACATGAAGTCTTTCCTTCTCCCATGGGCCACTAGGCAGAAATGCCTATGTGTCCTCAGGGAGTACTGGCTCTCCTAACTAAGAACAGAAGCAGACTCATTTTTTGACAGTAGTCAGCATTAGATTTACAGTAAAATCTAGACAATAATGGATGAGTTTTAGCCTGACAACAGGCTTTTCAACATAAAATGAAATCATTGTTCAGTCTTCCTCTATGAAACATCAAGGACCTCATTTACTCAGATGGATGTGCTGGAACAATTCAGCCAGGTATAATTTTGCCAAGACCCAGTTTTTACATAGAGAGTTTTCCATGCAGACAGTGGGAATGGTCCTTTCCAAAGAAAGGAGCAATAAAATCTGTTATGGCTTGCTCAGATTCTCCCTAAATTATTTTCTTTGGTGTTTAATTCAGGTCAAGCCCAAGAATACACAAGCTGGGAAGGGAGGCTCATGGAAATCAATCAAAAAATCAAGGATATAGTAAAAGTCAATCAAGAATATATATGCGTATGCATGCAGATATGTATTCACATACATATATACCTTCCCACACATGCATGTTACATACATGTATATAATATATGTGGCTGTATGGGGGTAGTGCTGGATACTGGGAATAGAAAGAACAAAATGTAAGAGCCTTTATCTTCAAGGAACTTACATTCTAATGGGGAAGATGTATACATATATAGGTATAAACAAAATGTATATAAAGCAGATATAAAGTAACCTTGAAGGAAAAAACAATTACTTCTTGCGGAAGGTGACATCAGAACTGTCTTAAAGGAGCCCCTAGCCTTAGGCAACCTGACTAGCTCCAGAACTGTTCCTTTATTTTAGTCCAACGTGGAGACAATTAGTCAATCAGTCAACAATAATTTTTTAAGAAAGGTCAAAAAGAAAAACAAAGAAACAAATGAGTTCCTCGCAAGGGAGATCTGTTCTGAGAGCACAATAAAAAACAGTTCCCTGCTAGTATTGGCACATGTGCACATGCATCCAAAGGGGGAGACTTAGTTACCAAACAAGATAATGTAGGCTTTTTGAGAACTTCTGGTTCAAATAGTAGCCTAATCACTGATTCTATGTATTCATCAGCTTGTATGTAGCAAAGTAGGAAGCCATCACCACTTCCCTGGCACCATGTTTTTTGGCAGTAGTCATCCCCAGAACTTGGTATTTGGCCCCATTTTACTGTGTTCTTTCATTGTTATCACTTCTCCTAATTGTTCTGTGTACCATGTACTACATCCCTTGTAACCAGCTGGGTTTTTTGGTGCCTTGACCTGTTTTCTTTGAATCATTATCTTAGCTATTTTTGTTTTTAAAATTTTGCAAAGAACATTATATTGTCTCCGAAGGCTCTTACAATAGTCTCGGTAAAGTAGGTGCTATTGTTACTCCCATTTAAAAAATAATTTACTTTTGTTTTTGTTTTTTTTAAACCCTTAACTTCTGTGTATTGACTTATAGGTGGAGGAGTGGTAAGAGTAGGCAATGGGGGTCAAGTGACTTGCCCAGGGTCACACAGCTGGGAAGTGTCTGAGGCCAGATTTGAACCTAGGACCTCCCGTCTCTAGGCCTGGCTCTCAATCCACTGAGCTACCCAGCTGCCCCAATAATTTACTTTCAAAAGTTCTTTTCAGTCAAAGAAAACCTGCCTTTTCTCCTTCTTGCCTTCCCCCTTCTTGAAAAAAAAAACAACAACAAAACTCCTATTATAAACATATAGAACAAAACAAATAAATACTTGCATTAACCATGACCAAAAAAAAAGGTTTCAATCTGCATCATCAGAGAGTATCAATTTCATTATGAGTCTTCTATAATTTAGGGTGGTTATTACATAAATCAGAGTTCCTAAGTCTTTCAAAGCTTTTGTTTTTACAATAATGTTGTCACCATTCTTCTAGTTTTTCTCTCCTCACTCTTCCAAGGTTTCTCTGAAACTATCCCCTTTAACATTTCTTATAGTGTAATTGTATCCCATCACATTCATATAATGTCACCTTTTCTCCAATTAGTGGGCACTCCCTCAGTTTCCACTTTTTTTGCTACCAAAAAAACAGAATATTTTTGTATATATGTATTCTTTTCCTCTTTGATCTCTTTTGGGATAGTAGACCTTTTAGTGGTATAGTTGGGTCAAAGAGTATACAGAGTATAATAATTTTTGGACCATAGCTCCTAATTGCTTTCCACAACGACTGGGCTAGTTTATAGCTCCACCAATAGTGTATTACAGCCTTGCCAGCATGTCATTATAGTATTTGGAATCTAGTATGCAATTTGGAGACAGAAAAAACTTCAAATTGTTGGAGTAATGTCACACACCTTGAGAGGTTGGGAGATCGGGACTTTTGCCTTCCATAGTGTTACTATAAATTGATCTGATAGTAATGGATGATGGAAGGTGAATAGGAAGTGTTTGTTAAGCAAGACAAAAATGTCTCTACCTTCCAGTGGGGTTGTGTGTGTATATGTGAGGGGAGGGAAATGAAGTGGACTACTTGAAGGCATTACTGTTGTCACATTTGTTCATGTCAATTAGGTGGTGCAGTAGATATGTCTCTGAGTCTGGAGTCAGGAAGTTCTTACTTCAAATGTAGCCTTAGATACTCATTAGCTGGATATGACTGAACAAGTCACTTAAAACTCTGCTTTAGTTTTTTTCAGGTGTAAAATAGGAATAACAATAGCATTTTTCTCCCAGGTTGTTCAATTGAGGTATCAAATGAGATAATATTTATAAAATCAAAGGAGATAATAAACAAGTAAAAAACAGCAGAGTGCCTAGCACATAGTAAGCACTTAAAAAATGCTTGTCCCCTTGCCTCCTTCTCCACATTATGGACTTGTAGGCATTCTTTTCCATTGTAGGCATTTTCTGTGGTAGAGAAAATATAAGCTCTCTCATACCTGAAGGGGTGAAAGAAGATTATGCTGAGATGTGCAAGCTTCCTTTTTACTTAGATGAGTGGATGGATATATGATCTCTGCTTCCCTCAATAACTATATTGTACATCAAGCACTTATATGGGAGTTACCTTTGCTTGTTGAAATATAGACATGAGCCATGCCTATGGCTTTATGAGGAGGAATTTTACAATAGGGTTGAGGTAATGAGCCAAAGTGAGAAAATAACCCTTTGGAGTCAAACCCAGTCCATGTAAGCCCATAGACCAGGGGAGAAGGGGAGAATTCTTGACTTTGGGCAATCTAAATAAATGCAAAATGACTTACAAAGTCATTTCTATGATAGAGACAAGGGAAGCTCCTACCGGCTGGGGGAGTCAGAGATCAGGGAATCAGCCAAATATCTAAATAAAAATAAACTTGCAGCCCCAACATTTACCTCCCTTTCTAGCCTAGACCATACACCTAAGTAAGTGACATTTTTTTTCACTGTCTCCTAATCTAACAGTGCAGGGGAAAATTAAAAACCAAATTGAAGCTCATCACTACTATACTGAAACCACTCAGACTATCTTTAATGAAGCTTTTTCTATGGACTCATCCATTAGATGCCTCTGATTACTTCCCAAGACTTCCTTTGGAGCAATTGGACAGTCATTGGTTCCCAATATCACCAGCCCCCTTTCTGCTGTTTATGTCCTTGAGTATTCTGGCTCTGTTTTTGTAATCTAATACCCAGTCAGCCTTGGAAGACCTTCACTTTTTAATCATCATTATTTCTGAAGTCACTTTGTGTTTCTTCCATTCCCAGTTGTTTACTTCAAAAGAGTTAATTGCTTGTTTAATCAAGCCTGTACTATTGATTAATGCAGATAGAAAAGGATGGACAAATCACTTAATTTCTCTGGACCTCAGTTTCCTCATCTGTAAAATGAGAGCATTGAGCAATGTGGCCACTATGATCCTTTTCGGCTTTTAAATCTGTGATTCTGTACTATTTTTTGTCATCTATTGTTTTTTTTCTTCTAAATCCTTCCATTCTCCACTGTCATTTGGAAAGAGTCATAATTGTCCCCAGGAAGTAGTGCTACTTTGAGATCTCTAACTTCCAAATGTCCTTTTTTGGTTAAGTTCTCAAACTGGATCCTCATGTCCCGTGTAATGACAACTCACATTTATGTAGGGTTTTAAAGTTTACAAAGCACTTTCTTCATAACAACCTTGTGAGGTAAAAGGTGAAAGTACCATTATCCCTGATTTAGTGAAAAAGCTGAGGAACAGAGAGGTTAAGTGTTTGACTCAAGGTCATACCACTAGTAAATGTTGGCAGTAGGATGCAGACTCCCAGTGGACTCCAAGCACATTCTCCTTTCCATCATATTGTTCTACCTCTCAGGGTGACAAATTAGGAGTAAGAAGAGGTCAGTAGGGAAAAAAAGAGTAAAAGTGAGAATGGAGTCCAAAAGAGCAGAAGAAGGACAGAGGGGACCAGCTTCTAACTATTCTCCCCTTACCCTGTTTTCTTTATTGTATTCCATCTGCCACTTGTTTCCTTGGCTAAGGTAAGCCTCAAGCTAAAGTGAACATCCCATCCCATCCTACCTAAGAGTCTTTTTCCCAAGTGCCTGTCACAATGTCTAAAATTTTACCATGTGAAGAGAAAATTAAAATTCTCTTTGCCAATTTTGAGTTAATCAATCAAGAACTTAAGTACCCCTACTTAACACTGAGTAAATCACTAACAGAAAAAGTTCTCAACCCCAAAGGCCACAAGCATTGCCCCATGGCAGTGCTAGGCAAATTGAAAGACTGTGATTGGTTCCTACGAAGAGGGGGAGAGTCAGGAAATGACATGGGAAAAGGGGTATAAAAGGTGAGACCCAAAAGAAGATCAATTCATTCCTGGTCTTTTGGAAGAGAACTTTCTCGTGGGTTCATTCTGCGTTGGAGATTGTTGCACTGGAAAGGCTTGCTGGGTGAGTGAATGGAGCTGAAGGAAGAAGCTTGCATTGGTGGAACCCTTGCTGAAGACACCACCGGGACTTCTGGATTTCTGATAGCAATTATAGGGTATCTAGCTAAGCAATAATTTCTACTTCTTTCCTACATCTCTCTCTTTTACTATATTTATATTAAACTAAATTGTTAAAAGCTACTATCAGCTATTTTGACTTAAGGGTTGTTTTATAAATGGCAACTACAATCTCATTTTTTAACTCTTATATTTAGTCAAACCCATTTTTACCCTTACATCTATTGACAAAACCAATTTTAATTATTACAGCCATTAGCAATTTTAGTACTCAGGATTGCTAGGTAGTACAGTAGATAGAGCATCAAGCCTTGAGTCAGGAGGACCTGGATTCAAATCCAACCTCAGTCACTGCCTACTTGTCAAACCTAACTGCTTCTTCCAAATCCTTATCTTTCTTTGCCTCTCTGCAGCATTTCTCACAGTTAACATCTCTCTTTCTTACTGGCCACTCTTTTGTTCTCTCGGTTAGCCTCCTACCTACTTATCTGCTTCTTTTCAGTCTCTTTTGTTGGCTCAGAATCCATTTCCTACTTCCTAACTGTGGGAGTACCTCAGACTATCCTGGGCACTCTTTTTCTCTATACTTTTTTACTTGGTGACCTCATCAGAGCCTCAAGATTTAAAGATCATCTCTATGCAGATGATTCCTAAAACAATACCAGCTTGAGACTTTCTCCTGTGCTACAATTAATGTCACCAACTGCCTATCAGACATTTTAAACTGGATCTCCTAAAGGTTTCTCAAAATCAATATGCCCAAAGAGAACTCATTCTTTCCTTCTAACCCTTCCACTTATATAATTTCTTTATTTCTGTTTCACCATCATTCTAGCGATCCAGGATCATCCCAACTACTATATGTTGTTGATGAATCATTTTTCAGTCATGTCCAACTCTTTGTGGCACCGTGTGTGTGTGTGTGTGTGTGTGTGTGTGTGTGTGTGAGGTAGAGCGAGAGAGTGAGAGCATGTGGCAAAGATATAGAAGTGGTTTGCCTTTTACTTCTTCAGCTCATTTTACAGATGAGGAATGGAGTAGTAAGTGACTGAGGTCAGATTTGAACTCATGAAGCTGAGTCTTCCTGATTTCAATCCCAGTGCTCTATCCACTGTGCAACCTGGTTCTGAGTTTTCCACAAGCCCTCATTCTCTCTCACTCCATCCAGGTGAAAAATCTTGTCATTTCTATCTTCTCTTTTCTTTCTTTTCATACCTAGACTTCAACCCCACTCACCTGCTCTATTGCAGTGACTTCTTAATGAACTATCCTTCCTTGTCTCTCTCCCTTCCTCCAAAAAGCTGCCAGAGTGATATTTTTAAAGGACAAATCTCACCATGCCATTCTCTTAATCAATAAATTCCACTGACCTCAAGAATCTAATACAAATGCCTCCATTTGACACTGAAAACCTTGCAAAACCTGGTTTCCAACTACTAAAATGGCCTTCTTGCTGTTCCTCACATGTGGCATTTATGGGCGAAGTGGACAAAGATGTACCCCTCCTAAGTGAACCTCAGACACTGACTTCAGCTATTTTATTGTTAGTGAGCTGAAGGACACAGCTACAGTACCTAGTGCCCTTCAGGAGTCTTATTCTCACCTGTTAATGGAATCATGACAGCTACTGAAGGTGAAAGATCCTAGAATCCTGGGAAATCCTCCCTGTTCCATCCCGTGGGCAGATTTCTTAGATTTAAGTGATATTCAGAGGATAACTCCTTTACCTATCTTCTATTATGTGCCTTATGAATAGCCAACTTTCTTTTCTTTGTTTCATACTGTATGATTTTGAATAATGTTTTGGTAATGAATTTTGCCTAAAAATCGGTATCTAAAGAGACTCTTGTGTCATGTTCAATGTACCCCAGCTGCCTGGATAAACGGCCGCTTGCTTCACTCTTAATTAACTCCCTACTGTTGCTATGTGACCCTGATTTCAAGAATCCAGATTGATGAGTGATGATATTGTTGTGTGCCTAAAGAATTCCCCTACATATTCTATCCTCCATTCCCATGCCATTTCATAGACTCTCTCCCATGCCTAGAATGAAGTCTCTTCTAAGACCCAGTTCAGCTCAGAAGTACCATTTATTACATGAGATCTCCTCCAACTGAAATGCCTTCCCCTAAAACATTACTCTCATATTTATTGTGTATACAATAAGAATAAGAATTAATGTTTATAAAACACTTACTATATGCCAGGCACTCTTCTAAGTGCTTTACAATTATTATCTCATTTGATCCTTAAAAACTATGGGAAGTAGGTTTTATTATTATTTCCCTTTTAAATATGAGGAAACTGAAGCACACAGATTAAATGGCTTGCCCTAAATCATACAGTTAGTAAGTACCTAAGGCTGGATTTGAATTCAGGTCTTCCTGACTTTGGGGCTCAGCATTTTAACCACTGTGCCATCTAGTTGCCCATCTATTTCATGTAAAATTATATATGCTTATCATGCATGTTTATCACACAATGTTGTTGTTCAAACTTTATTTCCAAAGGGGATCAGTGACATCATGGGGTGATGTCTTGACTTGCATGTGAATTGGATTTTAGTGAAGCAGACTTTCACAAAGTCATCAGGCTCACTCTCTCTTCCAGAGTCATCCAAGTCCAGTGTCAGGATGACTGGAGTGCAGTGGATGACCTTCATGTCTTCCATGTCTGATCAAGCTCTAAGCCCTTCACAGAACTTGTTTTAGCTGCCTTCATGGCCACTGGAACACATTATTCTCATCCACCCCTTCCACCAGGGGAAGCCCTCACTTCCTCCTAATTCATCTGGATTTGAGACCTGTCAGTCACACTTCAACCTGGTTTAGCCCATCTGCCAGATGGTTTTACCAGGGTGTGCCTGCCACACATGCTATAGCTCTTGGGACACATGAGGGAGACTTGGATAAAAGGTGAATGAGCAGCCCTGAAAAGGGCTCAGCAAGCCCTCACACCAGTTACTAGTCTTCCTTGAACACACCATATATATCATTAAATAACATATAACTTCTCTGACTTTATCAATACCCAAGAAACTCATTATTGGGATATTCTATAGCTAATCAGCCTTGATACTCTGTCACATCACTACCCTCTGCCATCTTCTCATTTCTCACCTAGATGCACTACCTTGGGACTTCTTTACTACGATTACATTTAGGTACTTCCTCTCCCCCTTTTCAGCTTCCCTTTGAATTTAGTCTTCCTCCATTAGATTGAAAGTGCCTTGAAAACCAAGACTGTTTTTCTTTTTTTGTATTTTATTTGTATTATTTTTGCTTAGCAAAGCTCCTGGCTTAATAAGTGTTTATTGACTATGTAACATATATTCTGATAGAATAGATGTGAGTATCCTGAGTGCAAGAATGGCTTAATCTGTGTCCCTGTATCCCCAGAAGCTAGTACAGTGACTGGTAGAGAGTAGAGACTTAATTGAATGCTTATTAATTGATTTATTGAGAAATGAGTACTACTGAGAAAGACTGGCTCGAATGAGGGTACTGGCATATGAGGGAGTCAGGGAAACAGGTTGGGAAGTCATAAGATAGCATTTGATTGGGGAAGGCACTATCAGGAGATGTAAGAAGGGGTAGTAAAGTGCTTTATAGTGTTGCCTAGAGGCATCCTTTGGCAAGGAGAGAGTGCATCAGATGTTCAGCAGCCTTCCTGGACTTGGATCAATAGCCAATAAACAAAGGGAAAAAAACCAAACCTAGAGATTGGCAAGAGGGAGTATCTAAGGAAGCCCAAAGTGGTCAAGATCCAAAGTGTTGGGAAACAGTACTGAACCTGAATTCAGAAGCAGATTTGAAAGTTGGTTTTAAGTATCTGAAGCAGATTAGACAGGATAGAATGGATTGGTTCTATAAGACTTCAAGTGAGCAGACTAATAGCAATGGATACTAGTTACAAGGAGGCTCAAAAAGGAGAAAAAATTCTAGTAATTGACTGTCTCAGATTAGAATAAAAAAAAACCTCAGGAGAATATAAGATGTAGATTTAGAACAAGAAGAGAATTTAGCCATCATCTTGGCCAACCCCTTCCTTTTCTAGGTAAGTAAACTTTGACTTGGAGTGATTAAATTATTTGAGCAAGGCCATGCCAGTGCAGAGACAATATTCCCACTCAGGTCCTCTGACTCTAAATTCAGCTATTCTTTCCACAGAGCTCTGAGGTGGTGTCAGCCTTTGCTGGAGGTCTTCACGGAAAGGCTGTCTAACCATTGATCAAGTTAGTTTTAGGATGACTTCTTTTTCAAGGACACATGGTATCTGGATGAGCTTTTAACCCAGATCCTGTGATTCATTCCCAACCCCACTTCTCTTCCTTGCTGGATGTGTGACCACAGACAATTAGCCACCTCTCTAAGCTTCACTTGTTTATCTTATTTGAAAAATCAGAATAAATAGTGACCTCACCCACCTCATGAAGTTATTGTGATCAGTGTGGTAGAATGGAAAGAGCAGAGTTGAGTTCAAATCCTTCCCCCATTTTTTTTTTATTAGCTTTGTAAAGCTTTTTACTAGTTTGTAAGCTCCTTGAGGACTAGGACTGTTCCCAGTTCTTAGTACAATGCCTGGCACATAGTAGGCACTTAATAAATGTTTATTGATTGATTAAATGAATTACCTTGGGTTGTCTGAGCTTTGATCCTAAAATTCTAGTACTAATCTTGGCCATAGGAACTGTTCTTAGATTAGATTAAAGGAGATGATGTATAGAAAGGGTTTTTCAAACTTAAATAACAATATAAACATTAGTTATTCTTATGGATGGGAAAGTTCTTTAAGCCCTATTCAGATGGATCTTAAGACTGAGGAAGAGTTCAGCCACTTGATTAGTCATTCCATTCATCCATCTCATTGACCCTTAGTAGCTTTGTTTGCTTTTTTTTTTTTTTTTTTAAGTAAGTTATCCTCATGTTGAAGGAATTGGATGGTCCAGTAGACAGAGTGCTGGGCCTAGGGTCAGGAAAACCTGAATTCAAATCTGGCCTCAGATGCTTACTAGCTATGTGACCCTGGGTAAGTCACTTAACCCTGTTTGGCTCAGTTTCCTCATCTGTAAAATGAGCCGGAGAAGGAAATGACAAATCACTTCTATATCTTGCCAAGAAAACCCCACATGAGGTCATGAAGAAATAGACACAACTGAAAAACGACTAAACTGACCCAGCCACAAGTAAAACAGTGGATTGTACAGGAGGAATCAGGAGACAATGTGGCAGTATAAAGAGCACTGGGACTGAGGTCAGAGAACCTAAGATCGAATCCTGGCTTTGCCCATTCTACATGTGTCTTATAAGCAAGAGTGAAATGAAGACTATTTAACAACCAAATCTTTGAAAATATATCTTGTGATCTAAAATATTTAGGGAAATCTTTAGTAACTGTTCTCAGTATAGAATAATGTACCAATAAATATTTAAAAATTGGCCTTCTTTGGAAGAAATGTACCTCTGTCACAGAAACAAATGTAAATTGGTGAATGTTTAACAACCATCTTTCTTAAAAAAACACATATATATATATATGCATGACATATATATATCTATATGCATATATATATATATATATGCATGATATACTTGCTTAATGTTTTTTCCATCACTTTCTTAAGGCTAGGCAATTAGTAAAGCAATAGATCATGCCCTGATTTGTAGTTTTTGACAATTTTCTAGCTATAGCTCACACAGAAAATTTAATAATCAGCTCTTTTAAGCCTGATAGGAGCCAGCACTAGCATACCACTGGACCTAAGCCACTTCCCAATTCTGGACCTTTTTCCTCTCCTGTAACATGAGAGTATTGGAAATTAAATTAGATAACTTCTAAAGTCCCTTTCAACTTTAGATATATGTTGCTATAAGATCTGGGTTCAGACCTTGCCATCTGTGGGAATACAAGCAAATTCTTTAACTTCTCAGTTTTCTCTAATTAAAATGAGTATGGCAGTACTTGTGCTAACTTTTTCATAGGATTCTTTTGTGGAAAGCTCTCTGCAAGTCTTCAAAGTGTCACAGCCCCATAAGTTGTCCCTTAAACTTTTGCCCTTGCAACAGCTATGGAAGCATGGAAAAGATGCTTAAAGTTGGCTACCATTACCCTAGAAGTGACTTGTACTGCCATAAAGAACAGAAAATCCAACTGAGACGGCCCCATCTTATCCCTTATCTCAAGCCAGAGTGCTAGAGAACTGGACAATCCTAGATTTCACTTACTCATCTATCTATAAGGTATTGATTGTTTTGGTCAAAATATTTCTAAACAGACCTCATGAGAAATCAGGGCTGATCCACTGAATAACTTTACTAATATTCCTATTACTGCACCTTCCTGTTTTGCTATATTTACATTTTTATTTTATTTTATTTAAAAAAATTTTCCCCCATGGTTACATGCTTTTTGTTGTCTCCTTCCCTTCTCCCGGGGTTGACAATTTTGCTACATTTTCAAAATAATTCTCAGCTTTAGCGACACTTGCTAAAATATCTTCTTCTGGCATTGATCTTAAAAATTTAGGTTTTTGAAGACTACTGGCCAGGTGGAAGCCAGCCCTGGTAAGCTCTTTCAAGCTGAAAGGGCTTCACAGAGAGATGTGTGATGGAATCATCTATATTGCCCTAGAACCAGCCTAGCTAAACTCAGACAGGCTCCTCTTAGGTTGGCAGTAGAGTAATGAATTTTTCCGCTTTTACAAATCTTGACAACCATTTGCTAAATCATAGTGGGGAATGAGATTTGGCCTAGGAAAGGGAGTCAGGAAATGGATCCTTAGACTGTAAGCTCCTTGAGGGCAGGGAGTGTCTTTGTCTCTTTCTGGCACATATGGGTGCTTAATAAATGTTTACTGGTTATGAGTTTTCAATTTTTTGATTAATTTTATTATATTAATTTCTATGTAATCATATTAATTTAATTTATTGATTAATTAATAAGCATTTATTAACCCTAGAGTTGTCCTTATATTGGAGCTACAAATATAAAAAGTAAAAAATCCTGAAACTGTCTAAGGACCCATCCTTGGTTCAGAGGAATGGGGTTCTTATCGAAACTACTCTGCATTGTTTGGACCCTTTCTGCTTTCCGGCAAAGATCATCTCATCTCTTTGTCCACCTTCCTTTCTCCCCTTGCTTTGCCATCCTCTAGTGGAGACCTGGTTGCTGAGGAGTCAGCCCTGCTATGCCCGATTCGCCTCCCACAGCTTGTGGTCATTCTTCAAATTGCTATTTCTGTAAACCATGTCACTTAAAATATTTTTTTCAGCATGCGTGTGTCGGTCTATTAAAATCAGGCTGGCCGTTCCTATCTATCCAATTCTGCTGGCTTGAATGCTAGCCAGGAGAGTGGGAACGAGGGACTGTAAAGCCCCAGGAGGGAAGCCAACTTGAAGTCTTGGGGTTTTGTAAACCTAAAATTGTGTTTTCTCAGTGCAAGCTGGCTAGGGGCTCGAGCTACATGTTTAATTGAGAATACAGTACATTAGAAGGGAAAGGAGAATAATTTTTGGCCAGACTCTTTTGACACATGAGCTGATATGGGGGCCCCAGGCTGCCAGGGGGCAAAGCAAGACTGAGAGAACACATTGGAGAGCTCGTTGGGTGACTGACAGCTCAGCTAGCCTCGCTGCTAGTGCCACCGGCTGCTTATATATGGAAAGCGCTTTGCAAACCTTAAAGCACTATAGAAATGTCAGCTCGTATTACCTCTGCCCCAGGAAATCCACTTTCAGAGAACAACTTTCCTAGTGAGTTTTCCTGCCTAGAAATAAATATTGCAGCGCACACCCACCCCAGCACGCACACACAGAGCCCCCGTGTGCATTCGTCATGGGCATTTCCATTTCAGCGTCACGTGGTCGGGATGAATGACTTGACATGCCTACGGTCTAGTCTGCCAATGAATCAGGCTTGGCCACGGTGCTCTAATATGGGAACTGGGATTAGGTCGTTATTTTTCCTCTAGTAAGCCTCCTATAATTACTGCATACATCAATTCTGCCAGAACAAGGGGAGAGTTTTGTTTTGTTTTGTTTAGCTTCATACAGTTTTAATAACTTCCTCTGTGTAAAATATACCCTCGAAATTAAAAAATTAAAAATTTAGAGGTCGATTCTCTGACAAGAGGGGGGTGACTCCCACTGCCAGGCTGAAGCATCTGTAGATAAATAGATTTGGAGGTGGGTGCCCAAAAGTTAATGTGCCTAGAGCTAATTGCACCATTACCGATATTTTGAGGCTGGGCTTGAAAATATAGGTCAGGAAGCTGAAATATTTATGAATGGGCCTCATTTAACCTCCTTGCATCTTAGAGCCATGCACTGGTTAAAAATCCTCCTTAATGGAATCATAGCTCATGGGGGATGAAAAGAATTGGCCCAACTCCCCAAACTCATTTTTCCTGCTGGTTTTACATTCTGCTGTCGGAGTGGGCCATGGAAGGAAAGGGGAAATAATTGCTGTCCCGGGGGGAAAAACAGTATGATTTCCTACAGGTCCTTGTGCCATTTGATCTCCTTTATTCCCCGCCCCCCCCCCAACCTCCCCCATTCCGCCTTTTTTTTTTTCTTTCTTATCCATTCAGGATCTAGCCCGTACCATCTATTCCCTTATTTATTTGAGTTGTAAACAGTCCTAAGACATCTCTTCAGATGTCTAGGTGCTCCTTGCCACAATCTAGTTTGATTTAACCAAACTTTATTAAGCAACTCCTCCATGGCAGGAGTCCTGCTACAGACTCCCCTTTCTTAGATCTCCTTGTGTCTTGCCTGGGTCTTGACTCCACATTCTATTTTTTTTTTAAACCCTTACCTTCCATCTTAGAATCAATACTGTGTATTGGTTCTAAGGCAGAAGTGTGGTAAGAGTAGGCAATAGGGGTCAAGTGACTTGCCCAGGATCACACAGTTGGAAAGTGTCTGAGGCCCAATTTGAACTCAGGACCTCCTGTTTCTGGACCTGGTTCTCAATCCACTGAGCCACCCAGCTGCCCCTTCCACATCTATTTTAATCTCCCTGTCGGCTACCCATTTATTCATCTGCTCACAGTCCTATGCTACATTCTCCCTTCAGTCAGCCAATCTGGTTGAATATATTCTGCCATAGTCCCTATTTGTATTTTGAGCAGAAAGTTAAAGGGAGGGATTCTGATCCACAGATTAAGATTAAGTTGAGGCTGGGCACATGGGGGGTGGGGGTGGGACACAGAACAGAGTCCGGAGGGCTTCCCAGGATCTGTGTCACTGATCTCCCTAGGCAGAATTCGCTTCAAGACCTATGAAGTACTCCCCAATTCTGGAAAGAACAAGGTCCAGAGAAAGAGATTTCTGTAGAGGTGAAACCCTTAAGAATGTTTTCTTGCCATCCAGTCATGCCTGAGTTACCTAGGAATCAGGCTAATCTTTCTCCTTACCTGGTCTAGAGCCTACATCTCTCCTCCAAGCTTCATCCCTTCCTGTTTCTTATCCAGAGATAGAGAGGCACCCTCTATTCTCTCCCATTTTTTTACCTTGAGGTAGGAAGTATGCCCTTCCCCTTGCCATCCCCCCTCAACATTGGTACCCTTGAGACAGGGTCCTGATTGCCTCTTCTTAGGTTCAGCTCTGGTTTTGAGGCATTCTCTTCAGTGGTAAAGGAAAACTGTTACAATAAGATAAAAATGGATAAGCATTTTCCTCCTATCGATCCCTCTTTCAACCTTTAGTTGAATCTCACTGCTCATTTCCTAATCCATTTACTTATTTGGTTCCCTTTTCTGATAGTCTGATAACTAATTGTACTTTGCTTTCTTTGTTACTTTTCATTAAAGAGATAAACGCCTTTAAAAAAAAAACACTAGTTCTGTGGTTCAACTTTTTAAGAATCATCATTAATTTGCTCTCTTGCCTCTGGAATTGATTTCCCCTTGACACACTTGTTAATCTGCCCTGTAGCTCACATTCACACACACTGCTCTGTTTCCTGCCCTTGAACTGATTTAGATATGTGTGGTTTTTGCTCCCCTTCTCCATTTCCAGTTTTGCAACTTTTGTAGCTCAGATTTGGTGAGGATTTTGTTAATGAAGCCCTGAGGACCTCTACTTGTTCCTCATATTTTGTATTTCTCAGAGGAATTGTAATCCACAGAAGCTTAATTATAGCATCTCTTCATATTCACCAACCAGCCTGTTCTTCACTCATAGAATGTAATACTCTGGACTCACTGGATTCTTTATAGCCCTCAACATTTTTCCTCTTTTTCAACTTAATGCCAATTGAATTGTCTTTTTTTTTCTTTTACAGTCTGATCAGTTTAGATATTTATTTACTACTTGCATCAAAGCCCCATATTAATTGCTGTATCCCATCCTCAGATGGCTGCTTTTTCTAATAGTTAGGTCAAAGATATTCTGAATAGAAAGTAATTTCTCACCGGATATATTTTGTTGAAATTGTTTAATCATTTCCGACTTTTTGTGACCCCATTTAGAGTTTTCTTGGAGTGATTTACTCTATCCTTCCCTAGATCATTTTACAGATTAGAAAATTGAGGCAAACAGGGTTAAATGACTTGCACAGGGTCACATAGTTAGTAAGTGTCTGAAGCCTGATTTGAACTCAGGAGGAGTAGTCTTCCTTACTCCAGGCTCAGCACTCTGCCCATTGTGCCACTTAGCTGCCCATCATTTACCCTGGCTACCTATGTGTATTTGTAAAAATAGAAATAGTCATTTTCTTCTTTTTTAAAAACAACAATACACATCCTATCAATCCCAGGAAAATGCCCTAATGTTTTATGCCCCCTTTCTCTTTTCTTTCAGAAGTCTCTGGGAAAATCTCATATCCTTTATGAGGCCTCGATGTACCAGCTACAGGCAGAATTTGAATATCAATCTCCTCTTCTCCAGATCCATTGGTACTTTACCCAGCTTCGCCTAAAAATTACGTGGTAGAGCTCCAGGAATTGCAGACTGTCAAAAAACAAAGAACTTAAAGAGAGATGTGCCATGGCAATAGATTTTATTTATTTATTTATTTATTTTTAAAAACCCTTACCTTCTGTATTGGAGTCAACACTGTGTATTGGCTCCAAGGCAGAAGAGCGCTAAGGGTAGGCAATGGGGGTCAAGTGACTTGCCCAGGGTCACACAGCTGGGAAGTGTCTGAGGCCAGATTTGAACCTAGGACCCCCCCCCCTGTCTCTAGGCCTGGCTCTAAATCCACTGAGCTACCCACCTGCCCCCAGCAATTTTACTTTTAGGAGTAGCATCCAGATTCTAGTAGAGATCCTCTAAGTACAGGGAAAATCTGAATGCAGCTTGACAGAGGCCAACTGTGTCATCAGTGATGATCAAGTGGGCCCAAGCAAAAATGTGAATTAGGCAGTTTGTCTATAATGTCCTTTATAATTTCAGGAGAGATAATCAATCCCCCTGGAACCCATAACCCTATTCTCTTTTTATTTTTCTGGGGAGGAGCTTGCTGGCCTCCTCAGCAGGTTTTTCATGGGATAATAGGATTAGAGCCAGAAGGGACCTGTGAGTGAGATGCCTTCTCTTTCATAAATGAAGAATGGGAATGGGGAAGAGATATTAAGTGACTTAGCCAAGAAGTCACAAACATTTATTAAGCACCTACTATATGTCTCGCACTGTCCTAAGCATGGGGGATACATAAAGAGGCAAAGTACTCGTAGAGCTTACAATCTAATGGAGGAAACAACATGCAAACAAATATATATAAAACAAGCTATATATAGGATAAATTGTAATAAGTAACAGAGGAAAGGAACTTAGTAATTAAATAATTAACAGATGAAAGGCACTGAAATGAAGAACAGTTAGGGAAAGATTCATAGCACAGAATTCAAACCTAAATCTTCCTAGCAACAAAGTATAGAGAATATTAGACCTGCAGACTTATCTTCCTGAGTTCAAATTCAGCCTCAAATACTTCCTAGTTGTAGGACCTTGGATGGGTCATTTCATCTCAGTCTGCCTCAGTTTCCTAAACTATAAAGTGGGAATAACAATAGCACCTTACCTCACTAGGTTGTGGTAAGGATCAAATGAGATAATATTTGTAAAGAGCTTCAAACCTTAAAGCACTATTAAAGTATTAGCTATTTTCAAATAAAGACATCAAAACTATCAATAAGCACATGAGAAAGTGTTCTAAATCTCTGTTAAATAGAGAAACGCAAATCAAAACAACTCTGAGGTATCACCTTACACCTAGCAGATTGGCTAAAATGAAAGAAGGGGAGAGTAATGAATGTTGGAGGGGATGTGGCAAAATTGTGACATTAATGCATTGCTGGTGGAGTTGTGAACTGATCTAGCCATTCTGGCTGGCAATTTGGAATCATGCTCAAAGGGCTATAAAAGACTGCCTGCCCTTTGATCCAGCCATACCACTGCTGCTTTGGGTTTGAACCCCAAAGAGATAATAAGGAAAAAGACTTGTACAAAAATATTTATAGCCACACTCTTTGTGGTGGCAAAAAATTGGAAAATGAGGGGATGCCCTTCAATTGGGGAATGGCTGAACAAATTGTGGTATATGCGGGTGATGGAACACTATTGTGCTGAAAGGAATAATGAAATGGAGGAATTCCATGTGAACTGGAGAGACCTCCAGGAATTGATGCAGAGTGAAAGGAGCAGAACCAGGAGAACCTTGTACACAGAGACTGATACACTGTGGTAAAATCTAATGTAATGGACTTCTCTACTAACAGCAATGCAAGGATCCAGAGAAAGGCTGAGGGATTTATGAGAAAGAAAACTAGCCACATTCAGAGGAAGAACTGTAGGAGGAGAAACACAGAAGAAAAACAACTGCTTGATCACATGGGCTGATGGGGACATCATTGGGGATGTAGACACTAAATGATAACTCTAGTCCAACTATCAATAATATGGAATTAGGTCTTAATCAATGATACATGTAAAACCCAGTGGAATTGTGCATCGACTAAGGGGGGGTTAGGAGGGTTTGGGGGAGAGGGAAAGAACGTGAAACATGTAACTAGGGGAAAATATTCAAAATAAAAATTTTAAAAAGTATCATCTAAAATTATTATTATTGTTATTCACTACGCCGCACTATATCTGGGCTGCCACAATTTCTTTTGTGCTATTATTCCTTAGTGAATAGAATATTTTCAAATGAATCAGTTTCTGATATCACCAGGGATTCTTTAATTTCAAGAAGTTTTCTCCTCTTGCAAGTGAATGCAGGTGAAACCCAAACAATTGTAAAATCAGGGGGTTCCCTAATCCTCATATTAATGCCATTAAGAAGGCAAGACAGTGAAACCATCAGACTGTAAAGCTGCAGCTGCTCTCCACAGGTAGGATTTCACCCTCTTCATCTAACCCACTTCCATGTGAGGATGTGTATTAGCAGCATACAATAGCAAAGAGATTTGAAGCTGATGCAGAGGGTGAGCAAGAGAACCAACATGACTTGAGATGCTGATGGTAAGGCTGTAGCCAACCTCTCCCTTTTTGTTGCTCACTCATTTCATTTGTGTCTGACTCTATGATCCCATTTGGGGTTTTCTTGGCAAGGATCCTGGAGTGGTTGGCCATTTCCTTTTCCCGTTCATTTTCCAGATTAGGAAACTGAGACAAAGGGGTTTAAGTGACTCGTCCAGGGTCACACAGCTAGGAAGTGTCTGAGGCTGGATTTGAAACTCAGAAAGATGAGTTGTCCTGACTACAGGCTCAGTGCTCTATCCACTGAGTCACCCTGCTGCCCAGACTCTCCCTACCTTCCAATTTATTGTTTCTAAGGTGGTGTGACCTGAAGAGAAAGATAATCAAGCTTGTTAGAACTATTGAGTGCACCATAAGAATAAATAGGTCCTGAATAAGGGCATGAAAGTCTCTCCTGAGTCCAGTACTTGGACTTTAATTCTTCTGACATCATTAGTTTACTCAGGACACTGGCTGTCCTTTATGCTTGGAATTCTCTCTCTCTTTATCTCTGCCTTCCCTGGATTCCTTAAGTTCCAGCTGAATTCCTACCTTCTAAAATGAGCTTTCCTTAGTCCTCCTGAATGCTAGTGCTTTCCCTCTGTTTGTTCTCTCTGATTTATCCCATGTTTATGCATATGTAGGTGTTTATATGTGCTATCCCCCATTAGAATTGAGAGCAAGGACTGATTTTTGTACTTTTTTGTATCTCCAGAATTTAGCACAGTGCCTGGCATATATTAAGTACTTAATAAGTGTGTGTTAACTTGACTTCTCTTCAGGTGTTCTCAGCTGCAGATAGGTGGCACAGTGTTCCACTCATCTTTCTGAGTTCAAATCTGGCCCCAGACACTTAATAACTGTGTGATCCTGGGCAAGTCACTCAACCCTGTTGACCTCAATTTCTTCATGAATAAAATGGGCCGGAGAAGGAAATGGCGAACCACTCTAGTATCTTTGCCAAGAAAACCCCAAATGGGGTCACAAAGAGTCAGACATGACAACGATGTGTTATGATAGATTAAGCCGCTGGACACCCAACTATCAGCAAAATTTCAGATTTGTAAAGTATAACTTTCTCTCTTTTTTTTTTTCATGCAACCAGCCAATTCAGTGGTACAGGTCATCTTGCCATTATTTTTTCTGTTGTTCCTTCTTGAAGAGGATGTTTTCAAATGAATCAATTTCTGATGTAACCATGGATTTTTTGAGTCAAGACTGTTTTTAACCTTTGCTTGTGAATGCAGGCAAAATAAAACCATTGTAAAACTCAATGTAGTCTCTGTCAAAAGTAAAATGGAACAGACCATGTACTAAAAAAACCTACTGCAATTTATGCTGAATGATTCCCTTTTTCTCCTCCTCCTATTGATTCTTTTCAGTATAAAATAATCCCATTTACCAACCAACTTAGGCAGGTTTTGTCTTCCATATTGATTTCCTAATACTCTGCCTCACATGCTCTATGTTCTGGTCAAACTGGCCTACTTACTGCTCCCTGAACTTGGGATTTCAGCTCCTGCCTCTCTACTTTTATCTCCCTTTTACTAGATCTTTCTGTCTCCCTACCTGCTTCCTCTTCATGTCAGCCTACTGGAGTCCTTAGCTTCTTTCAACGCTCAGCCCAGATGTTACCCATTATGAATAACCTTCCCTATTTCCCAACCCCTCTAGGTTTAGTTCTTTCACTCTCAAAATATCTTATATTTACTTATCTGTGCCCTCTGATTGATTGCAAGCTCATGGAGGATTGGTGTTGGTGGGTGGTTTTTAAAAAAAATATCCCTACTTCTAATACAAGATTTCACATGTGGTAGGTACTTAATAAATCCTAAATTGAATGAGCATGTTTCAAGAAAAATCAAAATAAACTTTCTAAGACAGGGAACTTTTGCATTTTCCGTATTTCTTTTTGCATTCTTTGTTTTTTCCAGGGAAGATAACAGAATGAGTCAAATGGGAAACATTTACTACCTACCAGGGGCTCAGAAGAACGGAACTCAGAACATCTTTGTTAATGTAAATTGCTCATTGGCTGGATGAGTGTGAAAACTGTTTTTGCATGTACTTCCCACACTGGAACAAGTTACAGATGCTAGAAGGAAGCTAGTACCCCTAAGAAATACAGAGATTCTCATAAGGAGCTGAAAATCTGAGATCATAAAGCAGGGCAATTAGTTTTAAAGTGGCATCCCTTTTTTTTTTTTTTAACAAAGAGAAAAAAAAACCACCCATTTGCCCATCTTTTCCATTTCTCTGGATTACATTGGAGGGAGTTTATTTTGATAGCTTGTTGTCTGTTTGTTTATTTATTTATTTTTATGATACCATAGAAGAAATACAGCCCCATCTGGAGACAGTGCACAACTTGGTGCTTTTCATGGCCCTTCCAATCAGGAATAACTACAGCCGCCAAGGGAGCACTGAAAAAATGTCAATTAGCAATAAAAGTTCCACAAACAAGCATTATGTCTTCCTCTTATGAGTCCCTGAGCACAGCTCAAAATCGGGCAATCATGTCCACTGTTAAAAATGGCTGCTGGGGGCTCCAGTGCTCTCTTTCTCTATTAATAATTGTTCAGTCTCTGAGCCTGGGACTCTGCTGGGTGGAGCCCAGGCCACCAAAAGGTTGACAAGTTAAAAATAACTGCCACCTCTTGTGTCAGAGTTAGAGTAGAGAAGAAGCATGGCCGGTTCCCTCTATGGACCCATCACGTGCTGGAATAAATCTCTGTGTGATGGCCCTGGGCTTGGGTTTTGTGCCTCTTAGTCATTCACCTGGAGTGTGGGATTTTTCTTTTGTTGCTGTTCAGGAATGATGATGGCTTCCCAGCTCTGAGCAGGAATTAGAGAGTGATCTTCCCTATCACAGTCACTTATAGTGATCTGTTGGGACACATAGCATTTGGCCTTTGTTTATTGACCAACACATTGTGCCCTGGAGCTGTGACAGAAGAGAGATGCTCCCCCAAATGAGTGCTTAGCTAAGTGGGCAGAGAAAGGGCTGAGCAGATGTGATCAGCTTTGCAACATGCGAAACTGAAGAGAAAACAGGAAAAGTGTGTGTGTATGTGTGTGTGTGTGTGTGTGTGTGTGTGTGTGTGTGTGTGTGTGTGCACAAGCCTACTCCTAGGAGCTTATGCTCTCATGCAAGAGGTGAGGGTGAATGTAGCCATTTTCCAGATGTGTCTGACTCTTCGTGACCACATTTGGGGTTTTCTTGGCAGAGATACTGGAGTGGTTTGGCATTTCCTTCTCCCACTCATTTTATAGATGAGAAACTGAGACAAACAGGGTTAAGTGACTTCTTCAAGGTCACACAAGTAGTAAATAGTCTGAAGCTGAATTTGAACTCAGGGAGATGAGTCCCCTATTCCGGGTGCTCTATCCACTGCACTACCTAGCTACCCTGAGGTGAGGATGGAGGAGAGGTTAATAGGGGGAAAAGGAGTCAGGAGCATGTAGGAAAGAGCTCAAATAGTGAACACTCCAGAAGAATGGATGAATGAATGCAATCTGGTAGGGAAATGGTCTTTAGAGGAGACATAGTCTCACAGGATCCTCTATTCAGAACTAAGGAATCTTAAAGGTCAACTAGTCCAACCTCCTCATTTTCATTCATCCACCCCCCCCCATATTAAGGACGGTCTGTTTAATGATATACAAGTCCCTTTCCTTCTATCAAACTCCTCTAAATATCCTAATTAGAAGCAGCCATTAGTTACTACAAGTGTCTTAGAATCAGCCTCCTTCTCTACCATACTATTCCCAAAGTCCTAATGATGAGAGAGCATCATTAGAAACCTCCTTTATACTATATGAAGCACCCCCCGTGCCCTCTTTCATTTTTGTGCTTTATAGTCCTCCCATTCTCTCTACTATACCAATAACTAGGCAGGCACATCTATAATAACAGCTGTATATTCAGATTCTTTCTAGTCGGCTTACAATTTAAGACCTGCACCCATTACTCTGTCAAAACTGCTCTCCCCAAGGTCACCCATGATTTCTTAATGACTAGACCCTGGGATCTTTTCTCAGTCTTTGTTGTCCATAAATGTTCTATTAGATCTGATGGATGTGGCTAGCCACTCCTTCCCTCTTAGTACCTTCTCCCTACTCATCTTATATGACAAAGCTCTTTCCTGGTTCTTCTCTTGTTTGTCTGACTTTGAGTCTCCTGAGGCAATAGAGGTTTGGCTTCCTCTTCCTACTGCCCAAATATAAATGATCCCTAAGGCTCTATTTTTATCTCCCTTCTCTCTCTCTCTCTCTCATTCCTTCCCACTGCTTCAATTATCACCTCTCTGCAGATGATTCCCAAATATATACAAGTTCTCCTGAATTCCTCTTTCATTTCTTACTCCCTGCAGATGTTCCTCTATGGTGGTCTCACCATCACTTCAAACTCAACATGTTCAAAACTGAATTTATCATTTTGCCTCCCAAATAGCTTCTTCTTCCAATTTCCCAGTTTCAATTGTTGGAACTTCTGAGTCACTCAGGCTCAAAATTTTAGTTCATTTTTTACTTATTCATCCCTCACATCCAATCAGTTACCAAGACCTAGTGATTTTAACTCTTGAACAAGGGTTCTTAATCTTTTTTATGTCATGAATCCCTTTGCTAGATTGATGAGCTTTTGCTAGTCTCAGAATAACTGATATTACCTTCCTTTATAATGGAATCAAATATTAAATTTCAGTTTGAGATTGGAGAAAGTAAAGGTCTAGATTTTTTGCCCATCTAAGTTCATAGACCCCCCCCAATTTATTCATGGACCCTAGAATAAGGACCCCTGCTCTAGAATATGTTATATATCTGCTCTAGTCCTTCCACTCACTGCTATCACTTTAGTTCAGGCTGTTTTTACCTGTAAGTGGTATAGTTGTTGAGTTGAGAGCTGGAATGGGCCTTAGAGATTAGTTTTTACTGATGAAAAAGCTGAGACTCAAACATAGTAAGTGGATCGTATTTGAACTACAGTCCTTTAACTCCCAATCCAGAGTGTGTTCTACCATTATATTGGCCTCCAGTCTCTTCTCTCTGAGCCATCCTTACATAGCTGCTGAATTAATTAATCTTACTAATGTACACTACTGGTCATGTCCCTCCCCTAGCCCCAAACCTTGTGACTCCCTATTCTCTATAGCAGAAAACAGCATTTAGGTTTCTTAATCTGGCATTTGGAACCTTTTCAGTTCTGTCCCTAACTTACATTTCTAGCTATTCCATACTACTCTCTTGTGCACATGCCACATCCCAAACAAAATGGATTCCCTTTTGTTTCCTGATTTTGTTCTGGGTTTTAAAAAGGCATTTGTCCCATGCCAATGTAATGGGAGGACTGGCCAATGAGGTTCCCGTTTTTAGAGTATATACAATATGCTCTGCCTAATATCAATCCATGTGGAAGTCAACAGAATGTACTTTGGGAAATATGGGGTGTCTTTTCCTCCCTGCTTTGTAAAACATATGGATATCCTCTAGCTATTGGTATTTACTATGTGGTGATGAAAAAGCATTTTAATTGCCTTCTAAGTTGGAAAGAAGCATGTGTGTGAAGGATTCAAATGGATGAAGTCTCTCTTCCTTGGTAAAAAGAGAGGCAAGAACTGCTATGGGCATGTAGATAGGACCTTCTCTCCTTGCTGCCATCATGTGGCCATGAAGGCATGGTATCTCCTGCCACTCGTAGGTTTCCTTCTTTCCTGCTATTAGGGGAGTGGGCATCCAGAGATACAATAGACTACATTTCAACCTTGTGAGCCTCAAATTGTTGAAAAAGACTCCAAATTCCAAAAACTGGAGTTAGTTGATGATAGTCATAGCATCTGAGTCTAGGGAGGAGACAGCCATAAGGAGCAACCTGCTGACCCAGCCCAATCAAGTGAATCAACCTAACAGCCAAGACTATAGAGTGCTATAGACAAGGTATGGACTCTTCCATTGACTATGACAACACTCAATGATGAATTTGGTGGGGACTCTGAGAAGGGAGAGAAGGATCCTAGGTTGGAGAAGACTTTTTTATTTTAAATATTAAATCTGCTCTCTCTAGGGACTGAATGAGTATACAGAGGGAAAAGTGTGTTCCTGGTTTCTGAGATTATTGTACTTTGGTCCTTGCTATACTTTCTCAGTGAATGTCCTTTTAAAAATTTAACTAATGTTAATTGATTAAATGATATTGGGAGGAATATAACAGATGAAGAGTTATGAATAGTGCTATGAGATATTCTTCTCCCAAACTCCAACTCATCAAGGTTATCTTTTGGGGATAGGAGAATAAGCTTGGAATACCACATTTGCAAATCCCTCATCATATTTGTCTGTCTTCAATACTCATTCAACTCAGGAGCCACTTCTTTTATGAAACCTTCTCAGATCTCTGCCCACCCACAACCCAAGTTATTAGTAGTCTAAGTAGTCTATCTCTTCTCAAATTACCTTGTAATTACTACATTTGGATTATATACCTTTAGTAGAATGTAAAATCCTTGAGGATAGGGGTAAGTTCCTCTTTATCTTTGTGCCCCCAATGCCTAGCACAGTGCATTATACAGCAGGTACTTAGTAAATGTTTATTGTATTTACTTAAAGAAGAAGCTGAAGTACAGATAGGGCTATAACCACACTGGGTCATTTGAGTGACCTTCCTCTTATCTAGGACATCTAGGACAGCCTTGGCATCTAGGACTCACTGGAAGTGTCTCTCTCCTTGTTGTAACTTAAATTTTTATGGTCCTTAATAAGTATTTTTGGGAGATCCCCTTAGAATAAAATCTTTGCATATGCTTCTGGGTTCAGATAAGGAAAACAGTTTACCCCAACTGTCAAAGCCACAAACCCAAATATAATTTCTAGTTCACTTAGTCAAGAACCCAGGCATCTAACTCAGGACAAAATAATGTACCACTAGAAATGCTATGATGGTAGCTAGGCAGCTCAGTGAATAGAGAACTGGGTCCAAAGACAGGAGGTCCTGGTTCAAATATGGCTTCAGACACTTCCAAGCTGTGTGACTCTGGGCAAGTAACTCACTGAACCCCAACAGATTAGCACTTACTGCTCTTCTACTTGGTAATGATTCTAAGATGGAAGGTAAGAGTTAAAAAAAAAGAAATGCTATGGAGAAGAGTTACTGCCTTGGATAGAGAGTCTGAAAGATTTGCTCCAGTTCCAGCTTCATCCTTCTCAATTGCTTTGTAACTTTGGAAGAATCATTTTAATCTTAAGCCTTTCTGAAACACTGGTAGAGGTCAGAGAGAAGGAAGAAACAACAGCTATCACATAACTAAGCACCAGTAAAGTTATCACAACTATGAAATATATTTTATTCAAGACAGGAAGAGTCTTTATTACCTAGGAAATGGGAATCATGGAAAGGACCTATAGTTTGCAGTCAGGACCCCTGGATTGTAGTTCTAGTTCCATCACTAACAAGCTGTGTGATATCAGACAAATCACTTTATCTCTGTGGGTCATTATTTCTTCATTTGTAAAATGAAGAAGATGAATTTTATCAGAGAGATCAAACTCATGGCCCATGTAATTCCAGAGTGTGTATAAGCCATGTTAAAATATAATTGGGAAATGTTTAAAAATAAATAAAAATAAACTTCAACATAGATGATGTGAATTTGTTGTGTTCTTATCCAAAATACAGCCTATTTCAAAGGGCTTTAAATGACTGTCTGTCCTTTGACCCAACCATACTACTGCTGGGTTTGTACTCCAAAAAGATAATAGGGGAAAAATATTGTGTACAAAAATATTTATAGCCACACTCTTTGTGGTGGCAAAAAAATAGAAAATGAGGGATTGCCCTTCAATTGGGGAATGGCTGAACAAATTGTGGTGTCTGTTGGTGATGGAATATTATTGTGCTGAAAGGAATAATGAACTAGAGGAATTATGTGTGAACTGGAATGACCAGGAAGTGTTGGAGGAGATGAAAGGAGCAGAACCAGGAGAACCTTATACACAAAGACAGATTCACTGTGGCACAATCGAATGTAATGGACTTCTCTACTAGCAGCAATACAATGATCTAAGACAATTCTGAGGGACTTATGAGAAAGAACGCTATCCACATTCAGAGAAAGAACTGTGGGAGTAGAAACACAGAAGAAAAACATTTGCTTGATCGCATGGTTCAATGGGAATATGATTGGGGATGTAGACTCTAAATGATCACTCTATGGCAAATATTAACAATATGGAAATAGGTCTTGATCAATGGCCCATGTAAAACCCAGCTGAATTGCTCATTGGCTATGGGAGGGCAGTGGAGGGAGGAGGGAGGGAAAGAATATGAATCATGGAAAAATATTCTTTATTAAATAATTAATTTTTTGAAAAATACAGCCTATTTCTATTTCAGTTGGCTGCCACTGAACTAGATGGCCTCTGAGGTGTCTTGCAGCTCTGGAGCTATGATCCTGTGACTAGATTATTTGAAGTTCCCTTCCAGGACTAATATTCCGTGATTCTGTGATGCTAAGTCAACCTGGCAACTTGGATGGTGCCCAAAGGCTGAAGTAAATGCGTTACCCTTGAGAGGACCAGAAAGCATGATGATTCACAGGGCTGGCAGCTAGCCTGGTGACTCTTAGAAAGGGGTAACATGAGGCCTAAAATATCCAACTCGCAAACTTACTCCAGTGCCTAATATATTTATCTTTGGAGTTTCTTCTCTGGTTTAAAATTTATTTTTGGAAAGAAGACTGTCTCACAGTAGACCTGCTACCAGAGAGGCATAACCCATCATCCTGCTAGCTTCCTGTAATGCTATAACTCACCATCATTAATACAAGGGTTCTCTATCAAAGAACAAGTCCTTAATAAGTTTATTGTAAGGCTTAAATTAAATAACATATGTAAAGTGTTTTGTAACCTTAAAGTGTTATAAAATTGTCAGGTTTTTTTTTGTTTGTTTCAACCTGTGTTGGCATAAAGAACTCCAAATGAAGGACCCATCTAAATGTAGAGACCCTTTCAATCAAAGCAGATCAATACTGGCTCTAAAACTCCTAGTCTTACAGAATTGTCTGGGTCACTGAAAGGATAAATTACAAACTGTGGGTCACATAGCTAGTATATGACAGAGGTAAGAAGAGCTACAATGCCATATTGTCTTGCACAACTGCCATCATCATCGCCATCACAGTTATCACACAGGATCCAGGACAGGTGAACTCTGATAAAGGGCAGAGAGACAGGCTGGACTGATTTTGATTGGGATATCCTAGAGGAAAGCCCAGAATTCCAGGTTGGGAAGAAAACAAAAGCCTACCTGGAATGAGAGAAGTGATCACATTATAAGTTGGCTCAAGTCTCCTTTTTGATCACTTAGCAAGGCCAGTTCAAGAAGCTGCTTTGTATAGAGAATGTGCCTGTAAGGAATTCAGCTGTTTCACTTCCATCCAAATAACAGAGTGGCCAAATGAATGAATAGTACCTAGGACAGTGCCAGGCATCTAAATGAACATTGAAGAAACTGATGCAACTTGACTGATTGGTTGGTTGGCCAGCTGGCTGATTGATTAATCAAGTGAATGATTGATAGGAATCATAAGAAGTTTAGCTCAGAAGAACTACTAATGTTCTTTCTCTTTGCTCTGCTTTGTGCCCAAGGGTTTATCTTAAAATTCTACTAATATCTGCCCAAGTTGCTTTTATTGGGAGTAGAACCAAAGAGTCAACTTGGTAAAATGGAAAGAATCCTTAATTCAGAGTTAGGAAGCCTGAAACCAAGCATGTGCTTGAACTCTAACTTGCTGCATGACTGAGTAAACCATTTAACATCCCCATTCCTCACTTCTCTTGTTTTTAAAAAGAGGAGTTTGTGCACCAGATGAGCTGGAACTCAATTAAAGCCAATTCATTGAGTATTTAGTAAATATCTGCTCTGTGGATGGCATTGCACACATGAAAGGCCAGGGGCATACTAAAATAGAAATTAGAAACCCTGCCATCAAGCTGCTTATATTCATAGGTAGACACACACAACAAACAAGTATACTGCAAGAGAGTGAGTAAGAGATTGAGAGAGTGCTCTAAGAATATTTGATCAGGAAGAGAGCATGAATTTAACCAGATTGGGGAAGACTTTATGGAGAAGATGGCAGTTGAGTTAGACTACATAGTATAGTGGAAAGATACTGGGTTTGGAATTAATGTTCAGAATCAAACTCTAACACTTAATATACGTTTATGACCATGGATAAGCTACTTCATCTCTTTAGATCTCAATTTTTTCCAATCTATAAAATGATGGGCTTGAACTAGATGACCCCGAAGGTCTCTTCCAACTTTATATTTGATCTTATGACAAAGATAAAGAACCTGAAAGGTGGAGATAAAAAGGAAAATCCATTACAGGGATGGCAGATGACTATAAAGTCTCCTGTAGCTCTAAAAACAGTTCTGTCTGTTTTTACCAGCTAGATGGCATAGTGGATCTATCATTGGCCCTGGAGTCAGGAAGACCTGAGTTAATATCTAGCCTCAGAAACTTGATAGCTATATGATCCCGGCAAGATAGAGATTAAGTGACTTGACCAGGCTCACACAACCATTAAGTTCTTCAGTGCCTTTCCTCAGTGTCTTTCTTTTGAAAATGAAGATAACAATAGCACCTTCCTCTCAGGATGTTGTGAGGATCAAATGAGATTTTATATGACAACAAATAACATTTGTAAAGCACTTTTCAAACCTTAAAATGATATATAAATGCTGGTTATTAATATTATATTTAAAATGCTCATAAGTGATCCCAACTCCTCCTCCACACCCACCAAGTCTCAATCTCAAGTGTCAGAGAATTACAGATTAGAGTGTCTATTTTTGGTACATAGATATGAAGAATTGATTTTTAATTAATTTATTGTTAGAGTCCCGAGTGTATATTCTTTTGCCAAACCTGCATCCTCAACCCCAGAAGATGAATTTACCAGTTATGGCCTTTATTATCTGGAGGGGATAGTTTTCATTTAGACACTATAAACATATCAATGTCTTGCATCTCTGGCTCAGAAGACTCCTGGGCTAATGTAGCTGAAACTTATGGAAGACAGACATTATTTAGATATTCTCAAAGCAAATTTCTTGATAAGGCATGACTTTCTCACTTGTTCCTCAGTTTGCTTATTGGTGGTGATTCATAGATTCATGGACATGCCACATACCTGGGCTACTCTTTCATATTTGAAAGCGGAGATACAATGAGACAAAGAGAGAAATAGAGAGACAGAGAGAGACAGAGACTGAGACAGAGACAGAGAGGGAAATCAGACCTGTCAGAAGAGAAGCTGGTTGGGTGCACTCAGTACTCCTCTAAGGAACTTTTTTCCCAGGGAGCTACATGGCCCTAAGAATACTGGGGCCTGACTGGCCAACCGTTCATGGAATGACCTCAGCTGCAAGGAGGTGAAGCATCAGCAATGAGGCAGCGGTGTACAGCAATAAAGAAGTTTCTGAGACTTGTGGAGTTTCTGAAATAAACAATAGTCTGAGCTGAGGATCTGAAAGGGATAGAGCCGTAAGGGGATAGGAAGAGAGAACCTGGACAAGGCAAGGAATTCATATTTTATCAAATCTTGTTAAGGGGATGTCCTCAAGACCAGAACAGTGTTGGGACACTACCTGAGCAGAAGCTTCCAGGCTCATTTTCCATTAGTCTCTTTCACACACTGTATTCTAGCTTAACTAGATTATAAATTATTCTCTGAACTTGGAAATTCTTTATCTTGTTGCTGCTAATTTGCAAACATCATCTTCTAGAGTTAGGTGCACTCCTTTCTCAGTTCAGTCTCCCCAGATCTTTCAAGGCTCAGATCAGGTGTTGTCCCCTCTGTATAACCTTCCCTGATACCCTCATTTGCCAGTATTTTATCTCTCTTCAAACTATTCTGTATGTATTTATTTATTTACATGTTGTATATTTTCATCACAACTGAAGCTCTTTGGATTTCTTGAGGAGAACAATGAATGGAGCTGTTCTCCACAGCTCCAGCCCTTTTCTTTCCTTCTTGCTGTCACACCTTTTCTCTTCCTATAAATTCCACTTTCCCTCTTATCCTCTTAAATCTGAATCCCACTCATGGTTGGTATTGAGCATATAACATATAAAGCTTCTAATGGATGCTTCCCTGTCTCTCCTTAAGTTTCACAGTAAGTCAGAGTCATAACCAGGGTGCAGCAACTGGGACTTTTTCTTAGGAAATCTATTTTTTAAGAGTCCTTCAGCAGGAGAGAAACAATATAGTTTATAAAGCACCTAGTTAGCAAAGCTCATTCATGACAATAGGAAGGAAACAAAGCGGGGGAGGGCTAGGATGAATTTCCTTTTCACTCTTCCCTGTTCCTCTGGTTTGGACCTCTCTAACAGCAAGCTTATAATGGTGTCATACTAGAGAAACTGAGTTAGGAACAATTTAATGAGGGTTTTATTTGGACAGATCAAAGGACTTGTGAGTTAGAACCATGCATGCACTGGATACAAGGAGGCTCCTCTTACCTGAGTTATATGAGGTTTATAAAAGGAATAGCCACAAAAGTTTGGGTAAGACATGCAGGATGTTGATCACCTTTCAGTTGCACATGATACAGATATTAAGAAAGTACAAGGGCAGAGTAATATACTATTTACTGGAAAGGGGCACAGTTAGGCACAAGGGGACAGTGTATAGCACAATCCTGGGGGATTGGGGTGGGAAAGTAAGAGTTGAGTTCACCAGCATATTCTGAGTAAACTCAAATTCCGAGGTGCCTTGAAAGGGCAGAATATCGAGCATACGAAAATCAGCTTCCCAGTGGCATGCCAGGGTCCCTTTCTCCCCAGCCTCAAATAAGAGTATACCTACCCATATACCAGCTTGCACCTGGTATCATCTGTGATAGTTGCCCTAGTCACAAAAAGACCTAATTATAGCTCTGTATTAACTATTGTTTCAAGGTTGCACAATCTCCACCACATATCTCCAAGAGTGTCAGTGCACAAACTGAATAATATATGTGTTCCATTTTTGAGTATGAGAAAGGTAAGGAAGTGTTGCACCAGAGTCCCTCCTGGCAAGAAGAACACTCAAGAAGGCTAACAGAGGATGGAAACATTTCCCTGGGAATAACTGCAAGCCCTGAGAGAGGGGGTTGCCCCGAGCCCCAAGATAAAACTACTGTTTCAGCTTAACAAGGGACTAGCACCTATTCCTTTCCAGGTTCTGCCTCATTTTCCCCCTAGATATCTATTTCTTTTCAGAAAAACTGACCAACCAGAAAGCGGTTGTCTGAGGGTTAAGACATCTGCAACAAGTAATTTAATACTTTCTTTCTGTTGGATTAGATAGCAATGGTATTGACTCATTTCTCTAGCAAAGACAGGGGAAACTTAGCCTGTCTAAATTAGATTTCTTCAGCATCATTGGTTTGAGTAGCCTATTCATTTTTCCTCTGGATACTTTATACTTAATTTTTTTTCTTCTTCCAGGGAGTAAAGAGAAGCAGGAGCTTCATCCAGCAGGAGCACTGATGGTCTTTTTCTACCATACAGAATTTTCATGATGCATATGGTTTAACACAGCTGAAAAAAAAGGGAAGGGGGGGGGATAATGTATCCCGCCTGAATTAGCACCCAACTTGTGAAAGCACTGAGGTAGAAATTCACCATCCTCTTAACACTTTGGACTCACTGAGGCAAGCTAAGTCCTATAATCACCATTGATTATCTCATTCAGCATACCTCCTGGGAAATCTGGGGGAAAGCAAATTGAAATGGGTATTTGATTCCATTCTGGGATGGAAGGGCTCCCTTTTAGATTAATTTCAGGAATGGCCACTGCTAATAGAAGATGATGACTTGGGCCAGCGTGGAGCAGGGCTGTTCTCTGGCATTGTAGCAGAGATGCAGATCCTGTGGTCAGTATAATAGGTAGCTTTGGAATGGAGAACACTCAGTCTTTTAACCAGGGATTAGACTCAGGAGGGAGGCTTCTTCTATCTGAGCTCCCTCGTGGTGCACTTTGAAATGGCCAGTAATTAAGGGAGATTAATTAAATAAAGCCTAGAGGCTATTGTTCCTCCAGGGTGTCCTGGGCTCCCCAAGAAAAGCAGGGGGTGGCACATGGTAGTTTCTCAAGCAGAAGGCTTTTTGGGGGGCAGGACCCTGGCATAAAAGAAAAAGAAGCTCTTTTGTAACATGTGAGTAATTCTGAGGGAACCCTTCAGTTCTAGTTGATAGAAGGGGAAGATTAACCCGGTAAAACTTAAAAAGAACAAGGGGTTATTTAATGAGCCTTGTGGGTTTGGAACCAGCAAGTGGTGCTGGAGGCACAAATTTCATGACACAAATGACTTGTTGAGTTGTGGTCCTGACTCTCGGTCAGACTCTTCCTTTGAAATTTTCTCCCAGAAGACCTGTGAATATTAGCAGTTCTGAATTTAGAGCTAAATTACCTAATCCAGTTCCCTCATTTTACAGATGAGGAAATTGAGGACTAGTCAAGTTGAATGATTAGGCTGAGGTTTATAAGATCATAGGATTTAGAGCAGGAAGGGCCTTAAATTGTCAGGGTTTTTTGTTGTTGTTATTTGTTTGTTTGTTTTTTTTTTCTCTTTTAAATTGGTCCTTTTCTCTGCCATCATCTTGACATATGTCTAACCTTGGGATTTTATCACCTTACTGACCTATATGAAACCAATGTAGCACCTTGGAAGAATGAGAGACAGATTCTGGAGGAAATGTGAGTGTAAAATTTATGAAAAGAGAATGAGATAACAACAACAGCTGACATTTATATGGGTTTAAAGGTTTATCAAGTGCTTTCCCTAGGATCTTTCAGTTACTTGATGCTCACAACAACCTTATAAGGTAGATGCTACTATTATTATTGTCATTTTACAGATGAAGAAATTCTCGTCAAAGCAGGGATGTTATTATATACTGACTAAACAGTAGCATGGGTTTTGGATGAAATGTTCTGCAGTCTGATGCTCTCAAAGAAGAAATGAACATGCAAGGCAACAGCAAGTGTAACTCTCCTCCAAACAACCACCTCATGGAAGGGATAGAGAGACCATTTCCTAAAGACTTCTCAGGGTAGGGCCAATCACTACTTATAAAGGTAGTACTTAATGACCTAAAAGAATCTCTGAAAAAAAGAGGTCACCCAAAGAAACTCCATATGGATGACTCTTAAAATATTTTTATTCGTATCTGTTGGGTTTTTTTACATTATTTGTTTTTCAATGTATCACTCTCCTCTTCCTCCCAGGGAGACCAGTCCTTAAAGCAAAGAATAAAAAAGAAGGGGAAAACAAACCCTAGGCCAGGGGTCGGCAACCTTTTTGGCCGTGAGAGCCATAAATGCCACATTTTTTAAAATGTAATTTCATGAGAGCCGTACAGTGCTCACAGTGCCGCTCCTGTAACAGTGCCTGAAAAAAAATGGACTTTATGGCTCCTGCAGAAAGAGCCATATCTGGCCCTCTAAAGAGCCAGATATGGCTTGAGAGCCATAGTTGCTGACCCCTGCCCTAGGCTATCAAAACTAATCAATACATCAAAAAAAGTTTCATGATTTCCACCCTCACAAGACTCCCACTTCTAAAAAAGACAATGGTGGGGGAGAAAATTGAGGTGTCTTCTTATGTTTTCTTTGGAACAAGCCTGGTCATTATAATTTTATTTAATAACCCTTACCTTCCATCTTAGAATCACTACTGTGTATTGGTTCTAAGGCAGAATAGGGGTAAGGGCTAAGCAATAGGGGTTAAGTGACTTGCCCAGGGTCATACAGCTAGGATGTATCTGAGGTCAGATCTGAACCTAGAACCTTCTGCCTCTAGGCCTGGCTCTCAATCCACTGAGCCACCCAGCTGCCTCCTGGTCATTATAATTTTGCAGCATTTGACTTTGACTAAAACAATGAGTCTTACTATATTTCTGGCTACATTATTCTTTGCAGGAGTTTCTCTCACCATAAATCTCCCATTGATGCAGTAGCAATGCCCCAACAGTCTTCAAATGTTCTTTTGCTGTTGTTTAGTCATGTCTGTCTTTTTGTGACCCCATGGTCTTTTCTCTTTCACAATATCCTGAAGTTTGTCCAAGATGTTCTTTTGCTTCAGTGGCACAATCTAGTCTCTCATCCTTTGCTGCCTTCTCCTTTTTCCTTCAATCTTTCCCAACATCAGGGTCTTTTCCAATGAATCTTGTCTTCTCATTGTGTGGTCACAGTATTTAAACTCTACCCTCAGTATCTGACCTTCCAGTGAATAGCCTGGATTAATTTCTTTATGTATTGACTTATTTGACCTTTCTGTCAAGGACTCTAAAAGTCTTCTAGAGTCAATTTTGTGGCACTCAACTTTCTTTATAGTTCATCTCTCACAACCATCGCTTGCTATTGGAAAATCATAGCTTTGATTATATAGTTCTTTGTCAGCAAGGTGATATCTCTGCTTTTTAGCTCATTATCTGGATTTGCCATAGCTTTTCTTGCAAGGAGCATACATCTTTTAAATTCATGGCTGCAATTGCCATCTTGAGCCCAAGAATATAAAATCTGACACTGCTTCCATTTCTTCCACTATTTGCCAGGAAATGATGGGACCAGTTGCTATGATCTTAGGTTTTTTTTTTTATTGTTAAAACTTCAAGCCAGCTTTTACATTATCTTCTTTCACCTTCATCAAGAGGCTTAATTTCTTCTTCATTTTCCACCATCAGAGTACTATCTTCAGCATATTTAAGATTGTTGATATTTCTCCCAACAATCTTAATTCTGATTTTTAATCAATCCAACCTGGTATTTCACATGATATACTCTGCATATAAGTTAAACAAATAAAGTGAAAATATATAGCCTTGGGGCAGCTGGGTAGCTCAGTGGATTGAGAGCCAGGCCTAGAGACAGGAGGTCCTAGGTTCAAATCCGGCCTCAGGCACTTCCCAGCTGTGTGACCCTGGGCAAGTCACTTGACCCCCACTGCCTACCCTTGCCAATCTTCCACCTATAAATCAATACACAGCAGTTAAGGGTTTAAAATTAAAAAAATATATATATAGCCTTGTATTCCTTTTCTAATCTTAAACCTCTCAGTTGTTACATGTTTAGTTCTAACAGGTCCACATACAAGTTCCTCAAGAAACAAGTAAGATGATTTGGTACTCCCAACTCTTCAAGGCCTTGCCACAATTTGTTGTAATACATACAGTCAGAGGTTTTTTTTTTGTGTAATCAATGAAGCAGAAGTAATTGTTTTTTATGGAACTCCATAATCTAGCTAATGTTGGCAATTTGGTCTTTAGTTCTATTGTCTCTTCAAAACCAGTCTACTCTTCTGGTAATTTTTGAATCAAATATTGCTGAAGTCTAGCTTGCAGAATCTCAAATATAACCTTGCTAGTATGTTAAATGAGTGCGCTTTTTTTGGACTGGGATGCAAACTGATCTTGTCCAATCCTTTTGCCACTGTTGAGGCCTGCTGAGTGAAACACTTTAACAGCATCATCTGTTAGGATTTTAAATAGCCTGGCTGGAATTCCATCACCTCCACTAGCCTTATTGTTAGCAATGCTTCCTAAAACCCACCTTATTCTCCAAGATCTCTGGTTCTCTATCTGTAACTACACCAAACTGCTTATCAGTGATGTTAAGATCTCTTTATGGTTCTTCTGTATAGTCTTGCTTTTACCTCTTTTTTATCTCTCCTACTTTGGTTAATTCCCTATTATTTTTTAAATCTTTTATCATACCCATTTTTGCAGGAAACATCTCCTTCACATTTCTTGTCTTTTCTTTCATTGCTCATTTAACAAAACCTTATCTCTCCTTACTATTCTTTAGAATTCTGGATTCAGTTGGGTGTATCTTTCCCTTTCTACTTTCTCCTTCCCTGGCTATTTGCAAAGCCTCATTAGACCTCCAATTTGTTTTCTTGCTCTTTTTCTTTGAAATATTTTTTTCTTGCCAATATAGCAAACCTCTCTCCATAGTTCTTCAGGCATGTTATCTACCAAATCTAATCCTTTAAATCTACTTATCACTTCAATTTCATTTTCATAAGGGCTATTATTTAAATCATACTTACATGGTCCGATGCTTTCCCCCTACTTTTTTCAATTTAAGGCTGAATTTATGATAAGAAGCTCATGATCTGAGTGATGATTAGCTCCAGGTGTTGTTTTAATTGACTTTCTGGAGCTTCTCCACCTTTGTCTGCAAAGTGGTTTGTCATTTCCTTCTCCGATGGATCATGTTTTGTCAGAACTCTCCACTATGACTTGTCTGTCTTGGGTAAACTTGTGTGGTATAGTTCATAGTTCCACTGAGCTCTAAAAGTCCCTTATTCGCAATAAGAAAATGATCCAAGAAGAGTGCAAGATCTAGCAGGTCTCATCAAGTATTCTTGAAATTGTTTTTTCAATAATATTTTATTTTTTTCCTCAATTACATAAAAAACAACTTTTAACCTTCATTTTTTTGGTTTGAGCCTAATTCTTGCCCTCCTCTCCCTATTCTTTCTTCTCCCTGAGAAAGCAAATATTTTGATACAAATTTTACATGAGTAATAGTATAAGACAATTCCCCACATTAGTCATTTTGTGAAAGAGAACTCAAAGAAAAGAAAAATTAGAAAGTAAAGTGAAATATAGCATGTCTTGGTCTGCGTTCAGATTCCATTCATTTTTTGTTGTGAATTCTTGAGTATTTTCTTAGATCACTATATTACTAATAATAGCTAAGTCATTTATAAATATTATCATATATTGCTAGGATTGTGTACATTATTCTTCTTATTCTGCTCTCTTCACTTTGCATCAGTTCCTGTAAGTCTTTCAAAGTTTTTTTGAAATAATCATCATCATTTCTTATAGCATAGTATTATTCCATTACAATTGTATACCACAACTTGTTTGGCCATTCCCTAACTGATGGCATCCTCTCAATTTCCAATTCTTTATCAAAAGAGCTGCTATAAACATTTTTATACAAACATGTCATTTTTCCTTTTAAAATCTTGTTGAGATACAGACCAAGTAGTATTACTGGGTCAAAAAGTATGCACGGTTTTATAACTCTTTGAAGATAGCTGCAGATTGTTCTTCAGAATAGTTGGATCAGTTCACAACTCTATCAGCAGTTTTCCCAAATCCCCTCCAACATTTATGTTTGCCAGCAGTTTTTCCCAAATAGTTGTTTCTTGTCCCAAAAGTTTGGAACTTTGGCTTATCAAACAAAAAATAACTATGGTCTTTTGCTTCAGTGTATTTTATAGCTACTCTGTTTCACTGATCTTCTGCTCTATTTCTTAGCCAGTACCAAATTGTTTTGATGCAGGTTCCATCAAGTTAATAGACTTTAAGTATAGACCTGGGTCTGGCCTGAAGATCTGCTTAGCTAAATTCCTCAAGGCTTATTGCCATTTTGGCTGCAGGTGAGTAAATATTTTGGCCATGGCAGTTTCAAAGGTTGTCTATTAATGGTAGAAAGGGGTCACGATGGGCATTGCTAGAAGGAGTACCTGCTGCATGATGAAATAGGTGGCACAGTGGGAAGAGGGTTGTACTTGTAGTTAAGAAATCCTCAATTTGAATCCATTCTCATATACTTGCTAGCCACGAGTCACTGGGTAAGTCGCTTAACCTCTGACTTCCTCAGATTTCTTTAACACAAGGATAAAGATAGAAACGACTTTACAGAGTTGTGAGGATCAAATGAGGTAACATATATAAATCACTTTGCAAGCCTTAAAATGTTGTATAAATGCAAGCTAACATCATAGCTTATGATATCTGAAGGTGATTCTTTTCTCTCAGTGCCGATTCTACTTGTGAATTTGAATTTTGAGAGATTATTTTCCTGATCCTTTTTCTTCCTTAACTCCTCTTGTCAATGTAAGCTCCCTCTATGATTCCTGGTCACTTACCCATACTACAATATAAGCATTTTATTCCCTATTAGTCTCATGATAATTTGCTCCTAATTGCCTTTATGTGTTTCTCTTGTTTTCTGTGTTTATACTGTAAAGTTTATATGTGGCTTTGATCTTTTCATCAAGAATGCTTGGGCATTCTCTCTCTTTTTTTTAATTAAAAGTTCCGTTTTTTCAGCCACATAGGATTATACTCAGATTTTCTATGTAAATTAATAAGGAGATAAATCTTTGTTCTTTACCTTCTGAAATATTTTATTCCAAAAATGTGGTCAGCAAATTGTTACTTGTAAAGAGTCTTTTGTTAAATATTTACCAATACATTTCTGATCAGGTAATCCAACATAGAGGATGAAGAATTCTGCTGTCTTTGGAGGCAACCTGCTCCAATTTTGAACAACCTTAACTGTAGAAAGACAGCTAGATGACACGATGGATAGAGCACCAGACCTGGAGTCAGGAAAACCTGTTCCAATCTGACCCCTGATGCCTACTAGCTGTGTGACTCTAAGCAAGTCACTTAACCCTATTTGCCTCAGTTTCCTCTCCTGTAAAATGAGATAGAGAAGGAAATGGCAAACCACTCCAGCATCTTTGCCAAGAAAACTCCCAATGGGATCATGAAGAATCAAACTGAGGACTGAAATGACTGAGCAACAAAAATGGTTAGGACATTTTTCCTGTCACTGAGCTGATATCTGCCTTTCTGCAATCTACAAGATATTAAAAGTCACAGTAGCCACTGACAGCGTCTAGACTTTGAGTTAGTCATATCCTAAGTTAAGCTGTGCTTATCTCTGCTCCACGATTAATCCAGAGGGTGTTTCACTGGGCATGAATGTTGCATGGGGTGTATTATCCTCAGCAGAGATTAAAACTCCCTACCGAGTGAGGGGAGGATGCAAGCAAAGCTATCAGCAATTCCATGAGCCTGGTTCCCCCTAATTCCTCCGCCTAAGAGTACTGGTGGCAGTGGGGGAGCCTGACAAAACACCGCAAACTTTGAGAGGAACGGGTACTCTTCAGTCACCCCAACTTTATGACATAGGAAGGGAAGGTAGAATTAACAAAGAGGGAAAGAAGAATTACTCTACCTACCAAACATAAATTGTATCCAAAAATCAGGTAAGATAGTACTTTCAAGATTATCGATGTATAGAGAAAAAAAAGAGATAGATGCCTTTGGAATAAAGTGCAGAGGTGGTGGTGGTGGGGGGGAAGAACACAATAAAAAATCTGTTCTTGCTTTTCCCCCATTGCTTTAACACCCAGTCAATCTTTGTCCTCTAACATTTTCCTTCTAACTCTCTTCTGAAACTGTTCTCATACAGAACTTCAGAGTCGGCAGGGACCTTAGTGGCCATTTGTTGTAATTAGTACCTGAAAGAAATACCTGATGCAACAGACAAGTATTCCCTCAGCCTTTGCTCAAAGACCTCCAGTGAGGGGGGACTCATTATTTCCAATGGTAAATTATTTCATTCTTGAATACTTTTGAATGTTGGATACATTGATAAAGCATTTTAAAAGTACTGATTATGTGCCTAGCACTATTATGTCCCCAAGTGCTAGGGTTATCAATATAAGTGAGACAGTCCCTGCCCTAAAGGTGCATACATTTTAATAAAAACTTTCCTTCCTCCTTAGAATCAATATTGTGTATTGGATCCAAGTCAGAAGAGTGGTAAGGGCTGGGCAATGAGGGTAAAGTGGTTTGCTCAGGGTCATAGAACTAAGAAGAGGAGCAAACATTTTTTAAAAAATTTATTTATTTATTTAGAATATTTTTCCATGGTTCCATGATTCATGTTCTTTCCTTCTCCTCTTCTCTCCCCACACCCTGAGCTGACAAACAATTCCACTGGGTTATATATGTATCACTGTTCAAAACCTATTTCCATATTATTAATATTTACAATAATGGGTGATCATTTAGAGTCTACATCCCCAATCATATACCCATCAAACCATATGATCAATCATAAGTTTTTCTTCTGCATTTCTGCTCCCACAGTTCTTTCTCTGGATGTGCATAGCGTTCTTTCTCATAAATTCCTCTGGATTATCCTGGATCATTGCATTGCTGCTAGTTGAAAAGGCTGTTACATTTGATTGTGCCACAGAATTTTAGTTTCTGTGTGCAATGTTCTCCTGGTTCAGGAGCAGACATTTTAATGGAAGGAAATATATAAAGGAGATCTGGATATGAGGGTTAGAGATTGATAGTTGGACTGTGGGTGCCATAGGGTGTAGACTTCCATGAAATAGTGCTGAAGTCTGGTTCTGGGCAAAGCTGGGTAATAGCTGATGTATCAGAGCCCAGGTACCCAGAGATGGAGTTCAAACTTGCTCATTGTTTGGACATTTTTCCTTATTAAAAGTCTAAATTTGCCTTTGAAACTTTTACCCTTTGGTCCCAAACTCAGGGATCAAATAGATCAAGTCTACTCCCATTTCTATATATTCATGCAGATATCTAGGAGCTTTCTTCTCATTCTCTAAATATCCCCAGTTCCCTCACCTGATCTTTCTATGGCATGATCTCAAGAAAGACCCTTCACCATTCTGATCACCTTTCTCTTATAATTCTCTAGTTTATCAATGTCTATCCTAACACATGGATCCCATAACAGAACAGAAGTTTTCAAAGATGGTCTAACAAGTTCAAAGTGAGGACACTGGAAGGGAAATAATTTATTAAGTGCTTACTATGCTCCAGGCATTGTGCTAAGTACTTTACAAAAATTATCTCATTTAACCTTCACAAACCTGCGAAGTAGGTATTATTATTATTTTCATTTTAGAGTTAATAAAACTGAGATGGTTAGAGGTCCAATGACTTGCCTAGAGTCAAGAAGTATTATCACTTCTTTATTTCTGAAAATAGTCTTTATGCAATCCAAGATCACATTAGCTTTTTTAGGGCAGCCAATTCCAATTACTTCTTGATATCTCTGAAACATTCGACTTAGTTGATTATCCCTTCCTTAAAACTTTTTTTTCGCTTGAATTCTGTTTTATTTTGATTACTTGCTACCTCCTTTTCTGTCTTCTTTGTTGGTTTCTCTTCTTCCTCCAATCTTCTAAATGAAATAGAATCCTGGAGCCATCCTTTTCTATTCTCTTGCCCTCTTCTTCCCTTGGTGAACTTGTCCACTACTTGAAGTTGAATGTGTTAAATTCATTTATCTCTCATCTAGGATTAATCTAAAAAGTGTTGTAAGAAGGTAACTGAATTAGACCATTTATTACATAGGATATGTCAGTAACCCATAGCTGTGATTTTGAGATCTTTATCTTTAGCCTTAACTTCTTTTCCAAACTCCACCTTTATATTTCCAACTGATTCCAGGACATTTCCATCTGTATGTCTCGTCAGCTCCTCAACCTCAACATAATAAGTGGGGAGATACTTCAACATGAGTAAGGAGATGGTAAGAGGTCACATACACATGTTAATTAAATACAGGTCTGAAACTAGGAGTCCTGTTATATACCTTCAGCAAAACCTAGAAAGAAACTAGTTTTAAGCTTGATTTTAGAGAGTAGAGCAATTTTTAAAAAGAACAGACTTTGGATAACTTCTAAGATCATATCCATGTGACCACAGAGGTTTTGGAGGTCTTGTGAAATGGATAATTTTGAAATGTGCCATCTAGAACTGAAGACAATGGTTTAGATGTGAGCCAAATAGGCAAAATTAAGTAGTGTGGTTTCCTTCCTCATTCTGGACACTAACACTCTTTTAAGGATGCTTAAGATGGCATTAGATTTCTTGGTTTCCAAATCACACTTCTGATTCCTATTGAGTTTGCAACCCACCCAAACCCCCAGTTCATTTGCTGACAAAGTCTTGTGTAGATATGCTTCCTTTATCCTCTTATGCCCAAGATGGCATTAAATTTCTTGATTTCTATGTCACACTATTTACTCATGTTTTTATTAAATTTTTAATTTTTTCCAGATTACATGTGGATACAATATTCAGTAACATTTTCTGATATTTTGCGATCCATGTTCTCTCCTTCTCTCCCATCCCTCTCGCCTCTACAAGATAGCAGGTACTACGCTATAGATTATACATGTGTTATTATACAACACATATTTCTATGTTCATCACATTGTGAAGAAGACACATATCACTTCTATTCAAGAAAAATTCAGAGGAAATAAAGTGGAAAATGGCATGCTTCAACCTACATCTGAACTCTGTCAATTCCTCCTATAACCATGGATAACCTTTCCTGTCATTAGTCCTTAGAATTGTCCTGGATCCTTACATTGTTGATAACAGTTAAATCATTCACAGTTGATTATCATACTTTATTGCTCTTACTGTGGTTATTGTGATGGCAGGTAAAGAACTGGAGACTGAAGAGATGTCCATCAATTGGGGAATGGCTGCATAAATTGTGGCATATGATTATAATGGAATACCATAAAAAATGACGAACAAGATGATTATTAAGAAAAAGCAACCAACCTGGAAGGACTTATATAAAGTGATGAAAAGTGAAGTGAGCAGAATCAGAACTATTAATTCACGTTGAGTTTACAGCTCTCTCAGTTCTCCAGATCTTTGCAAACTTGTCTAGCCAAACCTTCTCCATGCTGTAAATGAAAACTGGATTCCTTGAACTCAAGTGTAGGTTATTTTTCTCTCTACTAAATTTTATTTCATTGGATTTAGCCTATGTTCTAGCCTGTTGAAATGGTTTTGAATACTAACTCTGTCACTAAAATATGTTAATTATCCCTCCCAAATTCCTGTCATCTGTAAATTTTATAAGCATGTCATCTATGCCTTCATCCAAAGGACTGATAAATATGTTGATCAGCACACATAAAAGGACACATTTACAAAGTGTTTAACAAATGTTATCTCATCTAATCCTCACAACATCCTTGGGAAATAGGTGTTATTCTTCCCATTTTACCAATAAGGAGACTCAGACAGACTAATGTTAAATGGTTTCTCATAGAACCATAGGATCATATAAGGATTGGAAAGGACTTTAGAACTAATCTATTTAATACCCTCATTTTAAAAAGGAGGAAGCAAGCCCAGAAAAATGACGTGACCTACTCAAGGCTACATAGGAAGTAAATAGCGGAGACAAAATTTGAACTCAAGTCCTTTTTCTGGAAATTCTGGTTGCATCAGCATTCAGTGATATCTCCTTTGTACTAGTGATTCTATAATAGGAATGACACAAGATACACGCGACTTCGTAGGTTTTATGGTCCTTATCCACTTTAACATTGCATACTTCTTTGTCCAATGCATAGTTTTTAAAAAGAACACCTCTGAGATTTTATCTTCCTTTTTATATCTTCATTTTTCAAAGGTGACTTGTGTAACATACCTAATGAAAAATCATGATCCTCTGGTGAAAAGAGCTGTCTGCTAGGAATGAGAGCTGAGTTCCATCAAAAACAAGTCATTCCTCATTTGCTATGCAACTTGCTTAACCTATTAGTGTATCATTTTACTCATCTATAAAATGAGAATAATAATGCCCTCCTTTCACAGTCCCCCCCCCACCTCCCAACACACACAAATACAGTGCATCTCATGGAATTGTTGTATGACTTAAACAAGATCCTTGTAAGAATTTAAAATTTAGGTTTTATGCTAATATGAAAATTCTATAGTAATATTGTGGTCACTGATTTGAAGATATTATAACTTAAGTCAAAATGACTTTTAGTAGCCTTATTTTCAAAGATGTGGAGTGACAGTGGGAAAATGTAAGAAGAAGGTAGAGAATTATCTAGCCTATCACCCTAAGAGCTTCTCAAGTGTGGGGCTCAGCCCTGGAAGAGCAGGGCTTCACCATGTCCCCATGTAGATTTTTTCTGGTAATCTTCAGCCAGAAGTCTGGTGGTGTCTTCAGCAAGGGTTCTACCAACGCAGCCTCCTCCAGGAAAGGAAGGCCTCTCCAGAACCAATCTCTCCAGAAGCCTGGAAATGAAGGCCAACTACTCACCCAGCTCACTAATGCAGAATCCAGGGAAAAATCCAAAAGGCAAAGTCCCAAGGAGAAGATCGAAGCCCAAAATCCAAGCTGAAGATTTCATGGACAGGAAGTTCAGGACTTTTTATAGTCCTTTTCCCACAACACTTCCTTTGCCTTCCTCTACTTTATGGGAACCAATTGTCGTCTTTTGATTTGCCTAGTACTGCCCAAAGGGTGGTCAGTGGCCTCTGAAGTTGTCACCCACTTTGGCAAGTGACTTGTGAACTCTCCAACTTAGTGACTGGTATGGGTACTTTAAGTTCTTGATTGATTAATTTAAAAATTGCTGATAGATAAAGACAGTTTGATTCACTCTTCATAACCTGGATGTGAAAGTGCTTTGGAAAAGTTCAAAGTGAATGAAAAAAAGTTTAAATTGAATGTAAGCTCCTTGAGGGCAGGACTGCTTCATTTTCATCTTTGTATACCCAATCCTTAGCATAGTTCTCCACAGATTATGCACTTAATAAATGCTTGTTGTTTACTAATTGGTTTTGTGAAGATTACTTAGTGAGAATATAATAAATAGCCTAAAGAGGCTAACAAGATATTTGACTGCACTACAAGCAGCAGAATGTGTAGGACTGGGCTGAGTTATATCACCTCTGAGGTCCCTTCTATTTCTAACATTTTTGATTCTGTGAGAATGCTCAAGCCAGAGATATGGCTAGTGCAAACCTCTGGGGGAGGGGAACCCACAATGATTTACATGATAGGGGTCAGAAAACCATCTCCTCTTCCCCTATCAAATAGAACTGGGAGGTCTTCTGTTCCTCCATATGTATACTCTTTGGATTAAATAGCCTTGTTTGCATAGCTGCCCAAGTTTGGGCAGGGTTGGGACCCATTGTGGGTTGTTCTTCCATGTACACTCTCATAGTCCTCCTTTTCAATCCTTTCCTTCTCCCCTCCTCCAGGCACTTTCGTTGTCATGGTGAAAGACATGTGGCAAAGCCAAGGACAATCTTGGCTACCAGAGTCGGGAGAATGGCCACCTTAACTCTAGAAAATGTCCACTTGGAAGGAAGAATTTAGAAAGGATGAAGAGGAATGTTTCTCACCAATCTGATGATCCTTAAACACTTACTGCTATAGGAGTTAGAACTGGAAGAAGAGAAGATGGGTGAAGAAAAATGGTTTGTGATGTTGGTGATCACTGTCAAATTCATACACAAAAATGTTGATGGCAATAAAAATAAGTACTCATATTTGTATAGCACAATGCATTGTTATACACCTTAACCTTGTGAGATAAGGTAGGACAGGCTTTACTCAAAGAAGAGGCAAATGAGGTCCAGAGACAGAAAGATGTCACTGAATTGAAAGTGTCCTGGGCAGACTAGAACTGCCAAAACTGCATCTATTCTATTCTGTTTTCCCTATCACTGGAAGACATAGGCATTGATGGAAGCATATAACCTTGTAGACTGTGGGGTCAGAAAATTATAATAGTGATGCTGTGAGTGTGAGGGTGGGATGGGGAATAGAGTTCAGAGATGTTGAGGGATCTGCATAAGATCACACAGCTACTGAATGTCCACCCTAAGACTTGAATACATCTTTTCTGATGTCAAGTCTAATATCCTTTCCATTATACTATGTTGCTTCTATTTAGTTGATTCTAGGATATATAATGACTTCAAGCTAAGTCTGGAATACAGAATTTTGTTTATCAGATAGCTCTTGATCACAATAAGTTCTAAGAAAACCAATCTATTAGGCCACTTCTTTTGATATAAAAAATGTGATCCCAAATAGGAGCCAACAGAAATTGGAATCTTGAGAATTTAAATGGTGTTGGAATGTTTTGCATAGGAAAAGAATTTGCCTTAATGTTCTGAATAATAGCTTTACATAACTTGAAAGTTTGCACTGTGCTTTCCCAGGTGGCACAAATATAACTATTCCCATTTCACAAATGAGGAGACTGGAATACAGGGAATTAGAATGATTTGTCTGTAGCTATATGGTTAGTGCTGGAGCCCACACTGGAAATCATGTCCTCTAATTCCATGTCCAGTGTTCTTTCAAGTACATTATTTTTATTTAATTGTTTCTTTAAGCATGAGTCTCCCCATCTCATTTAAGTGCTTACAGTTTCCATGGTTGCTTGCTGGCTGATCACACTACTGATTGGCATAGAAACTTTGATTTGTTCTATTTCTTACTTGGATCAGTTCACCCCTCCTTAGGCATCTTGGTGCTCTCCTTCCTCCAGTAGCATCAGCAGATAGATGCCAGACTTAGTATGGATTAACTTAGTCCAGTATAGCTCAAAACTCCTGAGTTTCAGAGATCCACCAGCCTCAGCCTCTTTAGTAGCAGGATTATTGGCATTTGCCTTCATACCCAGCTTTCCCCCTATATTCTACTGATTTCATCTCTACATAGGAGCAGCATCCTGAAGTAACAGACTTTCTAAGGTTATATTTGAGGAGTACTTGAGGAATGATATCATTAAACATTATCATTTGCAAATAGGGATGTATCACAAAATGTAGGGCCCATAGCATGATGAGTACTTTTACTTCCTTTTGCTTGCCAAAATGAACAGCTGTGGGGGACTTTGTAGAAGAGCTGACACTGGGATTCTCAAGTATAAATCAGGATGGAACTCAGGAATTATCTCTTGACTTTCAGCACTGCTGTTAACTGGATTTATTTAAGGGCCTTAAGTAGGAAAGACATTGTTATGAGAAATTTCACCCTGCACAGCTTTGCTATGAGAGTGATGGAGTGGGACCCTCTTTAAATGAATTCATGATCCAACAATAATCCTCTTTCAGAGATTACATTGACTGGGAATTTATTTATGGCCAGGCTGGTGACCTGATCAGTCCGAACTTTATGCAATGAAATGTAGCTTCTATTTGGGTACCTGATGAAAGGTCAAAACCACTAGACCCTCAGCCTGACTGCAACTGAGTATAGATGAGGATGTCTTTTAAAAGAGTGTGTAGGAAAGGAAGGCTTTCACTTCTAGTTGATATCCATTTTAAAAACAACTCAGAGGTATGTGTATCGTCTCTTAAATATATATAGGGTCATGGAATTTAGAGCTAGGAGGGAGTTTAAGGATCACCCAATTTAGGGGTTCTTAACATTTTTTTGTGTCATGGACCTCTTTGGCAATCTGGTGAAGCCAGTGGAACCTTTCTCAGAATAATGTTTTTAAATGCCTAAAACAAAATAAAAAAGAAATGAATTATAATTAATAAAATATAAAAAATAATTCAGAGACCCTTGGAAATTTATCTATGGATACTAAAAGACTAAAGACCCTTGACCTAGTTTTTCTCATTTTATAGATGAAGGAACTAATATTCACAGGGTAAGAGACTCTCCTTAAGGTCAAACTGAAACAAAAAGCAAAGTCAGGATTTGTTCTGAGGTCCTGAACTTCAAAAGTATTTCTTCTATGCTACCAAATTATGCTATTTACCAATATTTCTCCATTTGATTTTTAGATCATTTTTATATTTCATATTTCCCTTTCTCCATGTTCTCTGTCATCCTAACTTAGCTATATCAGCTTCCACTGGTGCTTACTTTTTTTTTTTTTTTTTTTTTTTGCTGCTTTCCAATTGCTTAGTTATTTACTCGAAGAATCCTTAGATACACTTATCTAGTTCCTAATTCCTTGAATGTGTCTAACATTCATTTAATTAATCCTTTCCAAAGGTCTTGACTAGATGATCTCTGAGATCCCTTTCAACTCTGAGTCTCTCATCCTACCATCCTATGACCCTATGTTGTTTTTTGAACAGCCACTTTGTTAGTTTTAGTCTATCTTTCATAGGATATTCTCCTATGCAATGGACAGACTCCCCAGCCTATATCTGACAGCATAAGCAAGTAATAGACTGTCCATATTGTAGAACAGAAATTAATGTCCAATAGATCAAGTATTATTTTTATAAAGCTTATTATCTGACAAAACAGAATCACATGACTAAGTTTTTTTTTTACCTGCTCAAAAATCCCCACTCCACCAAAGCTGTGACAGGAAGGAAAGAGAGCTAGATATAGAAATCCACCCAATTTATATCCTGTCTATGTCAGCACATAACAACCGGGATGTGACTAGGGTCCTAGGAATCATAGTTTTTCTGGGGATTGTAGTTTTTAGGCTAACAGATTCTAATTACACAATATGGAATGATCTCTTCACAACCTAACAGTTTAACTGCTACAGAGCTAGTTTCCTCACTAGAGACAGTCTGCACAATAAAACAAAGTATTTTCCAAAGTGATGGATTTTGACTTCCTTCGTGTTTCTGGGACTGATTGTGGAGAAGAAACTGAATCCTAAACAAAATTGTTTTCTTTTGCTGTTTTTCAAATGTTTTTTTTTCCTTTGTTGTGGAATAGTGTGTTATAGTCAGCTCCAACCTGCTGGTGAAAACCAATTGTTAAATTTTCAGTGTGGGCATTAATACCTTGGAAATTGACAAAAACTACAAATCAGAACTTGATTTATTGTACCCATGGTTGTGTAGACTTTAAAAAGTCTTGGAAAAAATGTTAATCATGAAGATTAAACTTAAGTGATGGAGTAATGGAAAAAATATTAATAGTGCAGATTAAACTTAAAAGAGTACCATATCTTTTTCAAAGAGCCAATTGTATAGATTTTCCTGTAGGAGGCCAATGAGAGAAACAGAATCTCAAGTAGATGAAAATCTGAGACTCCTCTTTTGACCCCTATTATGATCCACACCTTTTCTTATTGTAAAAGCATTATAATCTAATTTTCTAGGAAAACTTTAAGTTCTTAGTAAACCAGCACTTAATGAGTTAACAGCCTTTTTTTCACTCAGCAGAGTAAAACTGCAGCTGTGGGTATATCTCTCTAACTGTTCCAGGCGTCCCAAGGTCACGGAGTGGCAAGCTCAGGCAAAATAACTTTTAGACAAAGTGAGGCTCATTTTTAACCTTGAGACTTTTTCTCATCTGGCATTATCTTCATAAGAAAATTCTTTGTAAAACTATAACTTTATTGTGCTTTTATATGACATAATTTGTGTTTCTGGGCAAATGCAAAGTTTTGAGGGGTGGGGTTCTTTTGTGTAAAATGAGTCTTGAAATATATATAAAAAACTCCTTGCTCCTAGAGACAGAGCTGGAAGCATGAGTTAAAAGATCTTCAGTGTTCATTCCTTCCTTATCAACTAAGCTGTCCTTATAAGATTATCAGAGATGATAGATAGATCTCGAGATTTTCCCATTGGCTAATTCTGCTTTTTAGAAAGTACTTCTCTCCAGTGTATTTTTGTGCCTTTTTTACCAATTGGCCTATTCTGTTTTTTAGAATATTATTTTATTATTTTTGTGCCTCCTTTACATGTTGTTGACTTTTTGTGTGTGTGTGTGTGTGTGATTTTCCTGTGCCACCCTCATTTCTTTTCCAAATTTTTCTTCCACCTATCTTATTTGATTTTTAAAAACCATTTTGAGCTCCTCCATCAATCCTTTTGGGGACTGAGACCAATTCATATTTTTCTTGGTGGCTTTGGATGCTGCAGTATTGACTTTGTTGTTATTTTCTGAGTTTGGATTTTGATCTTCCCTATCACCAAAATAACTTTTTATAATGAGTTTCTTTTTTATTTGTTTATTTGCTCATTTTCCAGCATTTTTCTTATTTTTAAACTTAAAATACTGTTAAAGTTGGGTTCTGTTCCTGTGGTGAAGAGAGCAGTGTTCTTTTTGCAGTTACCCTCAGAGCTGGCTCTGGGGATCTCTCTGCTTTCAGTTCTTCCAAGGTGGTATGGTGTAAGGAGAGCTATGATTAATGCTCTCCCCATCTTTGCTATGGTCTCTGAGTATAAGCACTCTTTTACCCCTTGGAACTATGACCAGGGCCCCTTGCTCCTATAGCCACTTGCACTGGTATGTGCTAGTGCTCCTCCTCACTCTGTGACTGCAACTCCAGACTGTGACTTGGATCTGCATGGGCAATGCAACAAGAGTCTTGCACTCAGAGCCAGCACAGGGACCCCTGTAATCTCCTTCTGTACAGTTCTCCCCCTTATCATCAGTGGCTGAGAGCTCCAGAAACTTTGTTGTTGATTCATCTTGTTGCTGAGATGGGGCCTGCCTTGGTATGCTGCTTTGTACTCCATTTTTACCCTGGCACAACGAATCTTTCATTCTAGTCTTCTAAGTTGTTTTGGGCTGAAAAATCTGTCTTTTTGTGGCTTATGCTGCTCCAGAATTCATTTTGAAACATTTTAATAGAGTCATTTGGAGGGGAATTTGGTAAAGATTGGGTGGGTCTGTGTATCTTCCATCCATCTTGGCTCTACCCTCCAAAGACCCATTTGTAAACATTTACCAGCACATTGCTATTTCTCTTTCTTCTGGTTTAGAATAACTCTGGCCTAATTCAAGTTTTTACAGTTAGTTTTATCTTAATTTTAACTACAGTCAAATATTGCTTTTTTTGTGGATAACTTTTTTATTTATGCATGGGTGTCATCAGCTTCGAACCCTGTGAGTCTTGGGTACAAATTGTGAAGGATCTTTAGTAGTAATTTACATGTCTTGGTTCATTTGCCCTGATCTAATTCAGAACTTGGGGATTTCTAAAATTAATTTATGACTAGTTATTTCATTGGCTCATCATGCTGACAGACCCAGGAAAGGACTAACACTGAAATAGTAAAAATTGTAATTAAAACTAAAATGAGCTAAGCAATAGAAAAAAAATCAGAGCCCACATTGCCAAGTAAGTACCATTCCATTCCTTTTCTCTATATCCACTTCTCCCAATAGTATGGGAAATCAGCTCTTCCAAAAAGGCTTAGAGCAGAGTTATGAATAATGTCAGGCATACTCAAAGTTCCTCTGTAGCAAGTTGTTTCCCAAAGGGACCTGGTGCAAGTGACACTTGGCAAGATAAACTTTCCTGCCCCTTAGGCTCATGCAAAAAACCCCCTTACCTCTTGGCCAAATGGGAAGAGGAAGGAAACTGTGCACAGCATGGCTCTGTGCTCAGAGAAGCCTCCAGCTTACACACCTGTCATTTCTCCTACCAGATAATAAGCTTCTAGAGGGCAGGGATCATGTCTTTTGTTCCCTTTATTCCCTGAAAGACCTACCGTAGAATCTGACAGACAGAAAAGGTCACAGAACAGAGAGAGAGAGAGGAAAGGCTTATTACATAGGGAAACCCTAGCCAAAGATATAAAAATTACTGTCTGGACTCTTGAGGTTACTTGAAGTTAGTAGGTCAGTAAAAGATTAATTCATCTTTTCGCTACTAAGGGGAAAAAAAAGAACTGCAATGCTAGGTTGCTACCATTTCCATGGGAGGGATGAATTACCATACAATGTACAGTTTTATGTCTTGCTATAAAGTTCAGGTTTAGTGGCTATAAATGACCAGATAGTAAGGGGCTGCTGCTATTACTCAGTCCTTGCCATAATTAACATTCACAGTAGTTTATGTGATTATTTATGTGTGCTAAATGATGCATGTTGGACCAAAAATGATTTGGAAGTCTGCCTGGATAGGGCTTCTCAGCTACTATGTGCCACACCTGGATTTGGGTTCTTGGATTTGAGCTACACGGGAATAGGATTCTAATTCCAACTTTGATTTGCTTTGTGATCTTGGAGAAACACTGACTTATTTGGGTCCCGATACTCACAAGATAGTAATAGTGCAATAGAAAAACTATACTTATTTTTGTGTGTCCTTTATCTCTCCCCTGCCCCCCTTTCATATCTATGGGGTATAGACCAAACAGTAATTAGCTGTATAAAAAAGAACGCACAATTTAATGATTTTTGAGACATAATTTCAAATTGTATTCTAGAATGGCCGGGCCAATTTGCAGCTCCACCAATACGCATTAGTGTGCCTGTTTCACCCCAGCCCCTACAATAATTGTCATTTTTCTTTTTTTGTCATTTTTGACAATATGATGATGCAGAATCTTAGAGTTGTTTTTTTTTTTTTCATTTACTAATTGGATGGTTGTGAGGTGGAACTTTAGAATTGCTTTAATTTACCTTTCCCTAATTACTGGTGATTTCTTTGCTTGTTGATAGCTTAGATTTCTTCATGTGCAATCTTCCTGTAGAAGAGAAACCACTTCACAAAGGTGTTGTGAGAACCAGTGAACACTTTTAGCTTTTGTACAAAGTGCTATACACTTATGGAAACACAGTGCTTGTATTGTTAATTAACACATGAATATATTTCTGTGGGGAGATGGTCTGGACCTGTGATTTAACAGCGTAGAAAGAGAATTCCTTCTATTAATGCAGACTACCATAACAGCAATAATGTATGATGATTGCCTGTGAATGACAACTATTATTGGCAATGCAAGGATTCATGATAACTCCAAAGGACTCGTGACAAAAAAGTCAATCTACCCCTCAGAGAAGGAACTTAAAGAGTCTACATACGGACTGAAACATACCATTTTGCACTTTATGACCTTCAGGAATTTTTCTCTAGTATAAACGATATGTCTTCTTTTATAACATGGTGAACATGGAAATATGTATTGCATGATGGCACACATATAACCTATAATCATATTGCCTGCCGTCTTAGAGAGGGAGGAAGAGAGGAAGGAAATATGGATTGCAAAAACAGTAGAAAATGATTATTAAAATTGTTTCTATATGTAATTGGGAAAAATATAAAACAAAAATAAATAAAAATGCCAAGTGGCAAGTGTTTGATAGCTTATAGTCTTAAAAAATCATCTGGGATACTTGAAATGTTAAGTGATTTACAGAGGACCACACAGCTATGTGGTAGATGCAGGACCTGAATCTAGATCTTACTGACTTCAAGGTCAACCTTCAGTCTACTATCATGTGCTGCCATATTGCTATTGATATAAAACTGTGTATTCTATCAATTGCGGTCCTGCTGATTCTGTCCTGACAATATTTCTTGTCCATTTCCTTATTATCATCCTTATAACCATGTCCTGGTTCAGATCTTTACCAACCCTAACACACACTATTGTAATAAAGATCCAATTGGTCTCCTTGCCTCCAATCTCTTTCTCTCCCATTCATCCTTCTAGAAAAATCAGTCTTCTAAAGCACAGGTCTAAACATTCCACTTCTTCCCTCTCCACCTCCCCTTCTAAAAATAAATAAAAACCCCAAACAATTTTAATGATTCTCTATTACATTTAGGACTTCTAATACTTACTAGCTGTGTAACCCTGGGCAAGTCACTTCAATCCTGTTTGCCTCTGTTTTCTCATCTGTAAAATGAGCTGGAGAAAGAAATGTAAAATCACTCTATTATCTTTGCTAAGAAAACTTCAAATGGGGTCATAAAGAGTTGGATATTACTAACACAACTGAACAACATTATGTTTAAGATATAATACAGACTCCTCAGTCTGGCATTTAAGTTCTTCCATACAAGCAGCTTTAGGTAATCATTTAACCTCCCTAGCTCCCAATTCCCTCATCTATAAGATGTGGAGATTACACTATCTGGCTTTATTTTCTTCCAATACTAGCATTCTATCATTCCATGAAACAGCTTGATAGTTTTGGCCTTGAAACATGCCAAAGGTGCTGTATTTATCAGATGCCCTTTTAGCTCATGAAGGCATCAGAACCAGATGACCAGCCATTTGGCTTAATAAAGAGAAGATGAAAGAACCTTCCATTTGTATTTTATGTGAGGGGAAAAAAAGAACAGATAAAGAATATCTCACTGAATATATTCTCTACCCACCTTTTCCCACGTTCAATTCTAGAAACTGAATGTGTCTTAAGGAGTTAACTTCCCATGTAGATAACCAGGTCCTAGCAATAATATCATCTTTTTAAAAAAATATATTCCAACTTTCACCTTTCCCCAAACAAAAGAGAGAGAACAATTTTACTTCTCTCATTACATATCTGTGACCCTTAGAGAAGAGTCTTGATTCAAATAGACAAGGGCTTGGAACAGGTTTACTGCCAATTTGGTGTTCCCATTTTTGATTGTTAAGCAAGCTCTGGAGGGAAATAAATTACTTCCAAGTTTATGGTCCAGGGTGTCGGGGAGCAAGACATTTTGTTCAGCAATTAATTTCCCATACGTTTCATTTCCTCTGCATGGACTCTTAAGGCACATGGTTATTGGTGAATTCTATTTGGAGCAAAACAATCTCTCCTAGGTCTCTTTAATATTTGCTAACATTTTGTCTCTTAAGAGTCAATGCTACTTGTCTTTAAATGTCACACTTAACCGGCTGTTCAATTTCTACCCTGAGGCTTTTCTTGAAGGCTAAGTGTAGGGGGAGGCAGGAGAACAAGCAACTGCCCATCTGTTCAACTTCCCCAGGCCTGTGGCAAGCCAGCAGCACATGCATAGTACCTCTGAGTAGTGATTTCATTGACTTCTCTTTAGAATAGATGATAATCAGTTGCTTATAAATATGCCTAAGCAGTAGTTCATTGTTTGAAACCAAGTTGGTTCTTTTGTGAAGTCTTTGATGTGTCTACTATGAAGTCACCTTTAAGACTACAACACTTTATACTTTATTTTTTGCTCCCTTATTTGAGCCTGCAAAGAACAATTGATACAGCTCTGTTTATGTCCCAGCCCTGCCTTTTCCCTTGTTGTGTGCCTTGGACTCATTGCTTAATATCTTTGTAAATAACCTCTATAAAACTAATAATAACACTTGCCTTTTTTTCACTTCTCAGGCTTGCTGTGAGGCTTAAATGAGACAATGTATGTAAAAATCCATTGTACCATATAAATGTATGCTTTACTTATGAGTAATGCTATATCTTTCATTTTATGTTGATTTAGAAATTACCAGCAAAGACGATAGTTTTTAAAATAACATGACAATATTCCTCCTAAAGCTACATCTTCATAGGATCATCTATTTAGAACTGAAAGAGGTCTTAGAGGCTATTTAGTCCAATCACTTCATTTTACAGATAAGGAAACTGAGGTCTAAGATGATGAAGCCATTTGTCCAAGGTCACAGAAGTAGTAAATGGCAAAGCTGAAATTTGGAGCCTAGAATTCTGACCTCAAGTTCTTCGGAGGTAGATAGTTGATAAGGAACAGAGTCCTGAATTGGAGAAATTTATTCAAGGTTCTTTGGGGGCAGACTGATAAATAGCACTGTAATATAGGATTTTAACCTTGCCATGTTGGCTTAGGGCAAACCTGTCAGTTGCCCTGGATGGAATGTTGAAGGTTACATGAGCCACAGGGCAAATATCAACTGCCAGTGGACCAAGAGTATAAAAAGCCCTGGAAACCTAGGGCTGGGTTCTTTTCTGACATGACTTTGCCCTGACCATGCACTTACCCCTTACTCCCTGGCCCTGGGTGGTGGGAGTGTGGCTCATGGGTAGGATTAGAATAGGTAGGATTTTAAGACCCAGTCTTCTAGAGCAGTGGTTCCCAAACTTTTTTGGCCTGCCGCCCCCTTTCCAGAAAAAATATTACTTAGCCCCCTGGAAATTAATTTTTAAAAATTTTAATAGCAATTAATAGGAAAGATAAATGCACCTGTGGCCATCACCGCCTCCCTGGATCACTGCAGCACCCACCAGGGGGCGGTAGTGCCCACTTTGGGAATCACTGGTCTAGAGCAACACAATATTATTATTATTATCATCACCTACAATATTAGCCCAAAGATCAACTTTATTTCCTAATCAGAGACCACATCACTCTGACTGAGGGCTGCCTGCTCTCCATCAGCTTAGACCTTCCAAGGATTTCTACCAGCTTCAGTCAGATAATCTTCAACAACAGATCTTAGTATTTCCAAGCCCTCTTACCATTGCCTTGTTCCCTACCCAGTTATCAATAAACCCCATAGCTTAACCAGTGAATCCTGTGGTTATTTCCCTACCATCAAAGGTCGAGGAGGACAAGCAACAGGAAGAGATTCTGAGTATTTTGGGCTGGAACTAACTCCATCCTTACAACCAGTACCATCCCCTGCTAGCCTTGTTACCAGCTTAAGGCCCCTGTTTCTTACTTGTTAATTATAGCACTCATGCTAACAACAGGAGCCTTAGTTATCAGAATATTCTAGCATACACTGTTTCCAATAGACATTGAAATAAATGTGATTATAACCAAGCCAAAGTCAGAAGACTTGGGTTTAGTTCCAACTTTACTACTCATTACCATTGTGACTTTGGGTGAGCCACTTAATCTCTAAAAACCTTTGGCTTCCTTATAATGAAATTTCCTGCAAAAAGACTATAGATGTCTTAAGTCCATAGGAACATAGATTTAAGGAAAGAAGAGATCTCAGAGGTTTTATTAGGCCAGCCACTTCATTTTACAGAGGAATCCCAGGGAAGTAAAGGACTTGCTCTTGGAAGATCCCAAATAACCAAAGTTTGAACCCAGGTCCTAAGACTTTAGAAGCTGTATTTCTCCTACTGATCCATGCTCCTTCCCCCTTCACATCCATGATGAAAAGCTCTTATTAAGTGCTTACTGTACACAAATCAATATACTAAGCTTTGGAAATAAAACTAGAAAGAGCAGTCATTGGTCTCTAAGAGTTCACATTCCATTGGAGAAAACAATAAAAATAAAAGATGGAAAGGTTACTATGGTTCTTACCAGCAAAGCAGATAATGCTTCTTCTGTAATGTCATTTCCACCAGTAAGATCATGCAAGTTTTTGATATTGAATCATTTGACAAGACCAAGGACTTTGGTGACAAGGAATTTCAATTTGGAAGTCTTCAAAAAATGTCACTGTGGCACCTTCAGGAGCAGCTGCTAGTTCTGTAGGATGAGGACAATGACTGAGGACAATTTTCTGGAAGCATTGCTATTCCCAAGGTTCTTAGGTTCAGGGTCTTGGGCTATCTCCATTTTGGTCCGAAGAGAGATGATGGTCAATGTGGTGATGGTGGTTTGCTTGGAACTTGCTACTTCCTGTCTCTCCTCCAGTTTATCCTGCCGTTTCAGCTTGCCTGCTAAGATTATATGATCCAGAAAGTGATTATAGCTGCCATTATTCCTAGAAATATTTATTAAATAAATACTAAATCCTCATAATACATTTCAGGGGACCACTTTTTTCTTTTTTTGTATTGAGTACCATTTTATCATATCCCTTTTGAGAGAAGGTCATTGACTTGTATTTAGAGATCCTTTCGTTATAAGATTTGTATTGTAATGAGTTTTGACAGTTTGTCAATTTTGGCTATGGAGAACTGACTTCGACATAAATTTATCAAAATAATTCAAGACTTCCCCGGATGAAATTTCAAAAATGATCTCTTTAAGGAAAAACTAAAATAAAAGAATACTCCCAAATTTCTGGCTAAGAAAAAGGGAAAGGATAATAATAATGTCTCTAATGTTTCCCAATAGATGCAATTTTGAGGGCTTTTACTCAGTAATTTGTTCAACAGATATTTACGAGCCTCTGCTATAATAATAGCTAGCAATTCTATAGCACTTGAAGATTTTCAAAGTACTTTATTTGTTATCTCATTTTGTCTTTACAACAATCCTGTGTGGTAGAAGCTATTATTGTCCTAATGGTACAGATGGAGAAACTGAGGCTGAGAGGATACTTATCCAGGGTCATATGAATAAGAGACTGAAGTAGTATTACTTAGTTTCCTCAAAGATCTTGTATGTGATTGTATATGTGTGTGTGTGTGTATGTGTATGTGTGTGTGTTTGTGTATTGGGGGGAGGATTAGGTGTTTGGGAGAAGGGAAAAGATTTGTGAGACAAAGTTCTTCCTAAGACTTTTATACTAATAACTCTAATACCAGGAATTATACAATTTGTAGAATTTTATATTGGAAAGAACCTTTGAGCTTATTTGTAAAACTATTTTTGGGCATATAAATTTTTTTGTTTTGTTTCATTTTATTTAATGCATAAAAACTAGTTGTGAAGTGCAGATGAGTTTCATGGAGAAGGGTGTGGGTTGAGGTGGCTTGGCAGGCTTTAATGAAGATGGTATTTAAGATGAACCTAGAAGAATGCTAGGAAGAGGGAGATAAATGGACCTATAGGGAAGGCATTGCTTAGCAAAAGAAAGACTTTAACAGAGGCATGGAGATAGAAAAATCCATTGTATGAGAGTATTTGTTAATTCCCTGTGAGATGTTCTTCCAAAGTAGACTTGAGATTCAGAGAAAAGCTTGACATGTAGACCAGGCAAACTGGCCTCTTTTGGGCTCGACTCATTAGAGAGGAATCTAGATGATATAATAGAGAAAACTGAATGACTTACAGTCAAGAAGACTTGAGCATGAATTTTGACTCAAACACTTACTGTGTGACCCTGTGCGAGTCACTTAACCCTTCCCCCCTCTCAACCTTTCCTAATCTGAAAAACTGAGGACAACAGTAGAACCTATCTCACAGGATTAATGTGATGATGTAAAGTACTTTACACACTTTATTGTATTGTGTAAATGTTAGCTATTATTAATTTGAGATTTGTTTCTTTATATGATTATTTATTTTGATTGTCTCCCTAATGTTGAACTGTCCTTGCACCCAGGGTATAAACCCCTCTTGATTATAATAATTGCCTGTAGTCTGTTTGTTTGGATTTTGTTTAAAGTTTTTGAATCAATATGTTTTTAGCCTATTGTAGTTTTCTTCCCACATTTTACATTTGCCTTGTTTAAGTATTTGGACTATATTTGTCTCATAAAAGGATTCTAGGAGGATTCTTTCTTTCTCTCTATTTGATAATAATTTGTGAAATGTGTAGATTAATTGCTCTTTAATAGTTCAATAAAATTTTTCTGTGAATCCATCAGCTGCAGAAGTTTTTTTCCATTGGTAGTTCCTTTACAGCTAGACCTATTTCCTTTTCTGAGATCAAGTTATTTAAGTTCTCTATTTGGTCTTTTCATAACTTGAGTATTTTATATTTTTCAACATATTTCTTTATTTCTTTTGTTTTCTGTTTTCTTAGAATGTAATTGTATATGTTTTGATTATTCTTTTTATTTCCTCTGGTTTTGTGGTGATTTCACCTTACTCAATTGCCATTTTAGTGATTTGATTTTCTGCTCTCTTCTTTTTAGTCAGATTAGCTAAGTGTTTACCAAGTTGATTAATCTTTTAAAAAACAGGTTTTAATTTTATTTCTCATTTCTACAGTTTACTTGCAATTTATCTATTTCTAATTTTTAGTATCTCCTCTTTTGTGATTATTTTTTGATTTATTTGTTTATTTTTAATTTTAAAAGGCATATCTAATTAACTACTTCTCTTTTTCAATTTTATTAACATATGATTGTAAGGATATGATAATACCCCCTGAGGACAACTTTAGCTGAATCCCAGAAATAATGGTATATTGTTTCATCATTATCATTTTCTTTTATATAATTATTAATTATTTCTATGATCTGTTCTTTGACCCATAAATTACTTAAGTTTTCATTCTGAAGTCTCCATTTGGACGTGTATCTTTTGTTGATGTTCCTGAACCAATGTCTATTCTTATCGCATTATAATCTGTAAAGGATATATTGACTATTTCTGCCTTTAAAGATTTGTTTGCAGAATCTCTAAACTCTAGTACATGGTAAGTTTTTGTAAAAGTTCCATATAATGTATAGAAATATTTTATAGATAGATGTCTATATTATAGATAAAGATATGTATATTGTAAAATTAAAAATTAATATCCAATACTCTAAGTATTATATTTTTATAAGATTTATTAATAATAACTTGAAGTAGAGGAAAGTGGTAGCCTTAGTAAAGAGAAACTTCCCAGACTGCACACATGGGAGAGGTGAGCACAGAGCAACCAGAGAAGAGAGAGAGAGAATGGGGTTACACATACATTATAAACAAATGTGAGGATGCAACATGGATGAAGGAAAAAGGATTCTGGGAGATGAAGCCCAAGTGTTCAAGATTTCTAATTACACAGTATAGATAGATCTATATCTATCTATCTATCTATCTATCCATCTATCTATCTATCTATCTATCTATCTATCTATCTATCTATCTGTCTGTCTGTCATCTATTTCTCTCTCTCTCTTTCTTCTTTTGCTGTTCATCTAGAAGATACCATAAATCTTCAAACTCAAGTGTCTTCAGAGATATGTTCAGTTCCATATTTTTATTTTGTTTTTATTTTTATTAGGCATTCAAAATTGTTGGCGGAATATTGAAGTCTCCTGTCACCATGGTATTACTGTCTATGTCTTCCTGAAACTTAGACAATGTTTCCTTCATGAATTTGGATGGTAAGACATTTGGAATATGTAAGTTTATTTATATATCCAATAATATATGTACATATATATTATTTATATATCCAATAAAATATATATGCATACATATATATTTTACATATCCAAATTGTTTATCTTTGCTTCCTTTCAGCATTGTATAATTTCCTTGTTTTTCTCTACTTATGTTTTGAATATTTGTTTTTGCTTTGTCTAATATCATGATGGCAACTCCCAATATAATGACTTTTTATAACTATATTTCAACCCTCAGCTTCATTTAGAATTGGTATTTGCTGGACAAATCACATTATCTTGCTTCTTCTGACCTGCCCCAGTTGCTTTGAGAAATCATTAGGGGCATCTGTATGTCTAGGAATCAATGCATTTAGCCAGTGGTAGAGACCTTTCTGACATTATAGTGCTTTAGAAATAGCACACTAATGAGAACATTGAGAATTTTCAAAAGAACATTTAGAAATGTAAAAACAACTCATCTTTTTTTTTAAACTCTTACCTTCTGGGGCAGCTGGGTAGCTCTGTGGAGTGAGAGTCAGACCTAGAGACGGGAGGTCCTAGGTTCAAACCCGGCCTCAGCCACTTCCCAGCTGTGTGACCCTGGGCAAGTCACTTAATCCAAATTGCCTAGCCCTTACTACTCTTCTGCCTTGGAATGAATACACAGTATTGATTCTAAGATGGAAGGCAGGGTTTCTTAAAAAAGAATTGCTTGATTTATGAGAGAGAGAAATCTTAGGGAGGTACTCATTTTCAGTACCATGGGCAGAGGTGTATATTTTCAGGGCTGTAAAAGCTACAATTCAAGATTTAATTTGTTTTGTGGATTGTTTAGACTTAATAAAATGATGGGGGAAAGTTTAACAATTCAGATTAAACTTAAAAGTGCATCCTCAGTATATATGTATATGTATGTATGCATATATATGTACATATATGTATACATGTACACACACATATATATATGTGTGTGTGTGTATATATATATACACACACACATATATATATATATATATAATTTCTTCTGGGGAGCCACTTGTATAACATTAACAGCACATCACTGTCTCCAGCTCACCACAAAGCAAACCATGCTGATCTGATAAAAATGAAAATCTCCTTTATATACATAGTTAATTCTACCACGGCAAGATCTGAGCTGAACTTTGATTTACTGTTTCCTTTTAAGGTAAGCTTTTTTCCCCTCCATCTTTTGGTACTGATCCAGTCATGTGGTTATCCTGTGACCAGTGATACATGTTTGAGAGACATCTCCTTGGCAGAGAATAGGAATGCTAGCAGGGACTTTGACGGGCAGGGGTATTGAACTCATTACCTTGCTTGCCCAGTGTTTTAACCACCACCAAATTCACCAGCCATGGTCAGGGAAGGGAAATATAATTTTTCTCCACTGCCTTACCCTCTGTTCTACTCTGCAGCAGAACCTGCATGGCTCTTGATCAAGACGAAGCCTCAGGGAACCCAGGGCACTGCCTTTTAAACTCACGATCTGCCGACTGTGTTGCTTTGGGCTATACTACTCACAAATACCTGGGACTCAGTTCCTTTAAGTAAAAGGAGGGAATTGGTCTAGATGGCTTCTGAGTTCTTCTTTGGCTCCAATTCTACGATCCCATGATCTTTCCAACTCTGATTCACAATGGTTCCAGGTGGCATTTCTTGAAAATATAGGAGTGTTTTAACTTGGGGCGTATTTTTAATAAAGTCATTCTGCTTTTTATTTTTATCCCCAAATTGGAAATAATTTAGTTGGAAAAGGGATGAGTTTGAGCTTAGGAGACCAAAGTTTAAATCCCCGCATGGATGCCTCTTAGCTATTTGACCCTGGGCATTTAATGTTGTTTGCCTCAGTTTCCTATGCTGGAGAAGTAAATGGCAAACCACTCTAGTATCTTTGCCAAGAAAATCCCAAATGGGGACATAAAGAATAAACAGATGTGAAACTATTGAACAAGAACAAGAACAGTAAAATAGGTATGATAGTATTTATACTACCAGCTTTATAGGGATGTTGTGGGGAAAGAGCTTTACATTTTAAAATTCTATGCAAATATGAATTATTACTGTTATTGAAATTTGAAGGGACAATTAAATCTACTGTGAGAATTAACATGGGCTTAAGGGCCCAGGGCCTAAAAGAAGTCAGGTTAGAAATGAAAAGAATCCTCATATGGGGTGATTAAAGAAAAGACTCTGAATACAACAAAACTGACACTCCTCCCACCCTTGTTCTTAATGTTCTTAATGTTTAGTGATCTCATATGTATCATATCTAGAAGAACTCTGATCCAATGCAAAGGATGCTAGACTTGAAATCCAAAGGTCTCAGGTCANAGGGACTTTGACGGGCAGGGGTATTGAACTCATTACCTTGCTTGCCCTGTGTTTTAACCACCACCAAATTCACCAGCCATGGTCAGGGATGGGAAATATAATTTTTCTCCACTGCCTTACCCTCTGTTCTACTCTGCAGCAGAACCTGCATGGCTCTTGATCAAGACGAAGCCTCAGGGAACCCAGGGCACTGCCTTTTAAACTCACGATCTGCCGACTGTGTTGCTTTGGGCTATACTACTCACAAATACCTGGGACTCAGTTCCTTTAAGTAAAAGGAGGGAATTGGTCTAGATGGCTTCTGAGTTCTTCTTTGGCTCCAATTCTACGATCCCATGATCTTTCCAACTCTGATTCACAATGGTTCCAGGTGGCATTTCTTGAAAATATAGGAGTGTTTTAACTTGGGGCGTATTTTTAATAAAGTCATTCTGCTTTTTATTTTTATCCCCAAATTGGAAATAATTTAGTTGGAAAAGGGATGAGTTTGAGCTTAGGAGACCAAAGTTTAAATCCCCGCATGGATGCCTCTTAGCTATTTGACCCTGGGCATTTAATGTTGTTTGCCTCAGTTTCCTATGCTGGAGAAGTAAATGGCAAACCACTCTAGTATCTTTGCCAAGAAAATCCCAAATGGGGACATAAAGAATAAACAGATGTGAAACTATTGAACAAGAACAAGAACAGTAAAATAGGTATGATAGTATTTATACTACCAGCTTTATAGGGATGTTGTGGGGAAAGTGCTTTACATTTTAAAATTCTATGCAAATATGAATTATTACTGTTATTGAAATTTGAAGGGACAATTAAATCTACTGTGAGAATTAACATGGGCTTAAGGGCCCAGGGCCTAAAAGAAGTCAGGTTAGAAATGAAAAGAATCCTCATATGGGGTGATTAAAGAAAAGACTCTGAATACAACAAAACTGACACTCCTCCCACCCTTGTTCTTAATGTTCTTAATGTTTAGTGATCTCATATGTATCATATCTAGAAGAACTCTGATCCAATGCAAAGGATGCTAGACTTGAAATCCAAAGGTCTCAGGTCATATTTGGTTCTTTGAGTAGCTCTTTGACCTCCATTAAGTCTCTTCACCTTTGTGAGGCTGGTCTTTCTTCATTTGTGAAATGAAGATAAGAACACCTGTCTTGACTCCTTCAAAGGGTGATCATGAATATCAAATGGGAAACTTTGTGAATGTATTTGGTCAATTGTAAAAGGCATTAGCAGAGATTTACAACTGTGGGCTGAACTCCAAGACCCAATGAAGAGAGGAAAAAATATTTGAAGGTCTGAATCTGTGCTTAAATAGGTCTCAAAGGCTTGGCTAAGTGAAGAGGTAATAAAGAAGGATGGAGTGTATTGATTCCTTTTGGACTCAGGTCCCCTCCCTTTTATCCCAGTTCAGTTAACAGAGGCAAGTTGAATATCACCTGTGATTTCCCTCTGGTTATGTCCTGAAAATCATTTCCTCTTTATATGTGGCATAGATGGAATTTCACCTGGGTATTTCCTCCCCTGAGAGTCTTTAAAATATTGATGAATAGTGTTGTGTGCGTTCCTTTCCTCTAAGCCTAGTTTGGATCTATGAGTTGTGAAGCAGAGATGGATTGAGGGGGAAGGAAAAAGTTAATGTTTCCTTTCTGGCCCAGAAATCTTGTCATCCTGTTAGTTTACAGCCTGCATTTGTCAGTAGTAGCTGTTACCAAGGAGGGTTTTTTTGTTGTTGTTGTCGTCGTTGGTTATTTTTATTATGAAGACTGTCTGTTTCTAGCTTTTCTCAACTTGTGAAATGAGGTAACTCACAAAAACTGGATGGTTGATGATTCCCTCACCCTCAGTTGCTCTTCCAGGATCTCTTAATGCTTAGCCCAGAAATATCACGTTAAGCAAGTGAGAAAATAAAAAGTCAACCACCTACACCTCATTCTGAGTATCCTGCCAACTAGCTGTTTTTTGGATTGTTACTATACATATATAGAGTCATGCCAATTGCCCCATGGCATGGGACTGCCCATGGGGAACTACACTGAGATAATTATAGGGTATGAGCTATTAGAAATTGTTTTTATTTGTTCATTGGTTGCATCCAAAGCACTCATAGCAAAAAGCCAGGGTAGTGAACTGCTGCTGTGGCTTGCTATTGTGATAATGTGGTCCACACCAGCTCAGATGGCCACCATTTTTTAAAGTTATACTCCATGAGTAAACAGTCACTAATTGTATTGTGGTAACATGACTGTAAAAGTTTTCTAATTAAAGAAAGCCCCAGTGGATTTAAAGGACTCGAGGAAAGTTAAATAATTAAGTTTGTTGGTTGTTTGGTTGCTATAAAAGTGAATCAGTGCTTGCTAGAGCTAGTAATTTTTTTTTCTGAGTACCAAGTTGATTTTTGTTTAGTTTAGTTAAAAAAATAGGCACATAACAAAAAACTATTAGTACTGTTGAGATAAATTTCAACCCAGAACTAATTCTTAGAGCCAAACTGGAAACCTTGTAAGCAAGATTTTTTTCTTTTAATGGAAATGCTGACAGGATTTTAACTATGATAGCACAAAAGGCTCTAGTGCATATACAGACACACACACAGAATCTAAGAAATATGATCATGAGCAGAAGCATAAGAAAACACAACTACAAGATTTTGCTTCTTTTTATTTAACCTTCATTTATTCACTTTAGGCTTGCTGTGTCCAAAGTTCAAGCCACCCATTATGGGGGATACAAAGACAAAGAAGGAAGAAACATCATTCATAAATTTATTCACTTAGAAATGGAAAGGACCTTGGAGGGCAGCTAGCCTCATCCCAATATTTTAAAAAATAAATCAATAGAACCAGGTAAGATAATACGCTTGCCTAAAGTTGCACAATTAATAAGCAGTAGACTTGGGATTTAAACCCAGGCCCTCTGACTTCAAATACACTCTGAACAACTCTGATAATAGGAAAGCCAGTCAGTAAGCATGTATTAAGCACCTACTATCGGCCACTTAGGCAGCTAGGTAATAAAGTAGATGGACTGCAGGGCCCGGAGTTGCGAAGACCTAAGTTCAAATTCAACCTCAGATATTACTGCCTGTGTGATCCTGGGTAAGTCATTTAATCCTGTTTGCCTCATCTGTAAAATGAGCTAAAGAAGGAAATAGCAAACTACCTCAGTATTCTTTGCCAAGAAAACACCAAATGGCATCATGAAAAATCTGACACGACTAAAAAACAACTGAATAACAACGAAAGAATGTGTTAGTCACTGTTCTAAGCCCTGGGTATATAAAGAAAGATAAAGTCTGTTCTAATTCTCAAGGAGATGTCAAATTATGGGAAAGACAACATGCGAACAACTATGTAGAAACAAGTAATATATAGGACAAATTGGAGGTAATCAAAGGTTGATATAGTTACCAGATATTCTTTAGCCTGCTTAAGTGAAACTCAACGGTTAATTTTCATAGATCAAGAAGGACATGATTGGGTGGAAAACAATTTCTTTCTACCCCAAGTCAAATGATATTAAAAATTCAAGTATTGGCAGCCCTAGAATAACCAAAGGAGTTTCAGCCTAAAGGTTTCTTTGGCTGACTGGACCTGAATAACAAAAGAACTAAAATAGGCCCTGTAGCTATTGAAAGAATTGTAATCCTTATAAGAAAGCTTAGAAGCTGTAGATTCTGTTAGGAGGCACCAACTACAACAGACTATAAGAGCTGTCAAGTGCAAGCATCAGGATATTACACTGTGGGCTAACATCAGGGAGAAGAGCCCGATGGAGGGTGAAGTCAGTGAAGCTCACAGCTCAGCTGCACTAGTAGACCAGCAGATGACAATAGTGTCTCTGTGAGGAAGAATATCATAACATCACAAAGATGTATTCCAAGAGGAACACTGCCTCAAGAGGATCCCTGGCACCTCTATTCTCTGTACTCTGTCCTTGCATCCTCTCCATTCAAACTTCCTGGCCACATGTGTACAGATGTTCCTATTTCTTTATATGCTCCCTGTTTATACATGTCTTTCCATGAGTATATTCTCTTTCATTGGTAATGTGATATTTTATTAAAGAGGATACAGCCGTGTGTAGGGGGGGCAATCTTCTTTGTCTTTTATTTTACAAAATAACTAAGTGCCTTTTGTTTTTTTATTGCACCTCTGGTCAATATTATGATAGAAATAATGATGGAGCTGATGGAGAGTGGTTTCGAGTAGATGTTGCAAAACCTACCTTAGTTCTAGAGTAGTTTTCAAGAGACTCCTTGTGTGAGAAGGATCTGATCTAGTTAGTCTGTTAATAAGCATGCATTAAGTACCTACTATATGCTGGGGCATTGTGTTAGTCACTGGCTGTACAAAGAAAAGCAAAAGACAGTCCTCACCTTCATGATCTAATGGAAGAGATGACATCCATACAACTATGTATAAACAAGCTATATGCAAGATAAATGAGAAATAATCAGTAGAAAGGAGGCACTAAAGTCTTGTTATCGAAGGTGAAATTTTGTCTGAGAACTAGGGAATCCAGGAGGTAGAAATGAGAAGGATAATATTCTATGCATAAGGATTAATTTGTGAAAATACTGGGAGCCAGAAAGTGGATTGTCTTGTTGGACTCATAACAAGGAGGCCAGTGTCCCTGGAACAAAAAGTGCTGAGATTAGGGATAAGGTGGAGTGTAAAGTAAAAAAAAAATACTGGAAATAGGTGGGGATGGAAGGAATAACAGAAGATTTTATATTTGATTGTGGATCTTCATGAATGTTTACAAGACACAGTCCTTGTCCTCCTGGAATTTATAGTTTGCAAAAAAAAAGAAACAAAAAACCCAACCAAATGGTGTGGGTTACGGTTCCTACTGTGTAAAGTTAGCCTGAATTGCTTCATGTTTAAAACCTTGCTTCAACTTTGGGTACTCATGCAGCCCATCTACAGGGGATGGCAGTCCAGAAATATCCTTGCACATTCACACTTAGATGTGAAGAGGAGCTGAGGTAGCACAAATCCCATCATCTTATGATTACACGTACCAGTCAACATACTTTTATCCTTAAGTGGAAATTGTTTACTCTTGTTTATCAAAGCATTTCATTGAAACCTGCAATGGAACCCAAATGCTTTCTGCCTTGGTGATCTAATAAAATTATTTTGCCTTTCTTTTCCTGAGTTTGCGTAAGGCACAAACCAAGATTTCTTTTAATACTACTCAGTCCTTTTCCTTGTCTCCTTAATATTGTCTTGAAGTTGTATTATTTCTCTAAAGCAATAGTGTGTAGGTGACATTGGAAAACCACTGAGGGCAGTAGCTTTACCTCAGTATAACTTAAATCATAAACCTCAGCAAAATAGGGACTCAAGTGAAATTGACCCCTTTATCTCTCTCGGTTGCAGCATTTGAGTTCAACTAAAGAGATACAGAAAGACCTAAATTACAAAAAAAAAAAAGAGAAATGCTAGAAGTCCTTGGGTTAGACAGGGGTATTTCATTTATGATATTTATCCAGAATGTTTCAGTGAGAGATATGATAGCATCTGTATGTGGAAAATTATTTTAAAAGTTTTTAACTTATTTTTTGCCATTTTTTGCCAATAAATTTCCACATGTTTTCTGAAGTTCCATGATCCAAATTGTCTCCCTCCCTCCTTCCATCCCTACTCCCAGAGCTGGCAAGCAATTCAATCTGAGTTATCTATGTATTATCATACAAAACATATTACTATATTGTTCATTTTTGTAAGTGAATAATCTCATAAAACCAAAACAAATACCCAAATAGACAAGTGAAAAATCATATGCTTTCATTTGTATCCTAACTCCAACAGTTCTTTCTCTGGAGGCGGATAGTATTCTTTTTCATAAGTAATTCTATAAAATATACTTTTCTCTGCCCTATTAGCCTATTTGAAATAAAGAGGTTCTAAAAGTAAGCTAATAGGAAGCTGATGATTGCCCACTTAAATCTTGTTTCCTGACACTTACATACTCAATGTGTAACTAACAACATAGTAAGATTTTTTAAGAAGACATGATCCCTCATTGTCCACATGCAGGATACCAATCATGGTAAGCTCCAACAAGCCAGCTCCCAAAGAGACTTCTTCTGCCATTCTTTCAAGGGCAGTAACATCCTGCGAACCTTGGTAAAACACCATCATCTCTTATCTCCTTACAGTCCCAAGATGTCACTCTTGACCTCTGAAGTGGGAAGTGATTCTCCAATCAACCCTTAGCCTGTCTTTTGCTTTTCTTTGTATCCCCAATTCTTGGCACAATGCCCGGCAGAGAGTAATAAATGCTGATTTGATTGACTGATTGACAGGGAGAAAGAACTAATAACTAGGAGTATGGAGAAAGGTTTCCTGTTGGAGGGGGGCACCTGTGTTGAGCCTTGAAGGATTCCAAGAGGTGGATATGAGGAGGAAGTGCATGTGTATTGTAGGCATGGGGAGCAGTCTATACAAAGGTGGGGGAAGGAATGACAAGAGCTGGAGGGAAATAGAGCCCTTGAGCCACTCTCCTCTTCCTCTCTGCACTCACTGAGGACATTCTTCACTTCACCATCCTCTCCACCCAGCAGCCCAATGGGATTGCTTCCTCCTTCCTCTGTGTGGGGGTAGGTGGGGGCAGGGTGCACCCAGCACTTAGTGTAGGGGAAAAGCATGGCACACAGTCTCTGGAGTGGGGGGCAGGCATGGCACTTGGTCTAGGGGGTAGGACCTGGCACTCCATCTCCAAAAGGTTCGCCATCACTGTCCTAGAGGAATTGGAGACAGTGAAGATTCTTGAACAGGGATGCTATATAAAAACTTCTCAAAAGATTATTTTGGTAATGTCATGGAGGATAGATGAGAAATTGAAAAGAAGAAATATAATTAAGAGGCTTAAATATAGGTTAGAAGAGAAGTGAAAGGGTTTAAATTAGGGTTAGATAGTAAGTTTTGAAGAAGATGCTTGAATGTGAGTCTATGGAAGCAGCTCTCTCTCTCTCCTCTGCCCCTTCTAGAATGCATGCGCGCACACACACACACACACACACACACACACACACACACACACACACACACACACACTGTTCTCCTTCAATTTCTTCCTTCTGGGTCTAATTTTTATATTTGAAGACTTAAAATTGGAATCTTCTTGGTCCTTTGTCTTGTTGCCAATCTATTCCACATGGCTGTCCTACTTTAGCTGGTGGTCTGTGGTATTATAATGAAATTATAAATCATTGTCATTGTGTTTTAGTGGGACAAACTAGACACACAGCCCTCCCTACAATTTCCTAGTGTTCCTCTATTTTCTTCTAAGAAACAGTAGCCTCTTGGTCTATAGTTTAACCCTTTGGACATATGCGGCTGCTTTATGCTATATATGGCATTTCAGATTCTTGAGGGTCAGAAGGACTATGGTGAGCTTATCATCATGAAGGGTGGAATCAGGAGACCTAGGTTGTAGGTCAGGCACTCCCAAAAAATACTTATGTGGCTGAGGCAAGATATTTCATCTCTGATTTTGTCAACTTGCTTACTTCGGGAGCTGTACAAGTTTTTATTTTATAGAGGTGTCTCATGTGATGATTCTCTTTCTTCCTTCTTTCAAACCCTAATAACTCATCTCTTTTAAATATGTAGTTCTTAACTCCAAGGTTTAATGCTATACCTTCCTCCCCAGAAAATAAATTTGTACTTTTAAGAGTTTCTAAGACAGAAATTCCTTATCAGTCAATCTGTCTATCTATCTGTCTATCTGTCTATCTATGAAAGCCTAAATTTATAACACAACAAGACTACATTTTAAAAACCTCACAGAGGACTAATTGAGAGGATATTTTCTTGTGACAGAGATGACCAAAGGTTTGAGAGATTAGGGAAATTCTTCCACAAATAAAATTAGCTAAATCCCCGTAGGAGAGTTTAAACATTTTATAGATGCTATATTCTCTTCCTCTTTTCCTTTTTTTGTCTTCTGTTCATTTTTCCAGTTTTTTTTTTTATGTCCTTGCCTATCTGTTGAAGTTCAGCTCAATTCCTAGGGTTGAGGGAGTACAGTCCTGAATTTATATTGTGGTTTACTCAGGTGTTTGGTGTCAGCTGGGCTGCCTTTGGGTCCTACAGTGTGCATTTTGAGGGAGCAGGCTGAGTGTTTTGCTATGGGGAGCCTTGCAGCAGTTTTGTCCAAATGCTACTTATGCTAGATGAAGCTGGATTCTGCTTCCCCCATTGTCAGCTCCCTAGGGTGCCATGTGTAGTGGGTGGTTCTTCCTTCTCATCCCAGTGAGATGAATCTTTCCTGATGACTTTCTATGTTCTTTTTGGCTGGAACACTATTTCCTCTTGTCTTTTGTTGGTTCTGCTTCTCCAGAATTCATTTTGAGACATTTTTCTTGTGTTTGTGTTTGTGTGTGTGTGTGTGTGTGTGTGTGTGTGTGTGTGTGTGTGTGTGTGTGTGTGTGTGTGTTTTGAGATGTGTAGGTTTGAATGAGCTCAGAGCATTCCTTACTCTACCATCTTAGCTCGTGGAACTGGACTCTTTCCGTTCCTTATTTCAGGAATGTCAAAAGTCTTCCTCTAATAATATCATTTCAAGAGTTGGATTTTAGTCAGAGTAGGCTTCAGAAAACAGGAAACAAGTTTCAGAAACCAATCAGATATTCAGAAGAAATGGCATAATAAAATAGGATAAAATGAAATAAAAAGTCTGATAAATGTTGTACTTTATTGTTGTTTTGTTTCATGGGTTGCTATGGCCAAATAACTCATCATCAAATAGCCAATGGGATATATTCTCTGACTAGGTAGACTTGCCAGCATCACACTCAAAACTTTTCTAGCATGACAGAACCTGCCTAACTTTGTGCCTGATGGTTACAGTCTTTAATAAATCAAAGTTAAACTTTTGGTGAAAGTTGGTCAAGAGTTGCCCAGAGTGGGCAGGAATGGATGGGTTGGAATCTGGATGGGATGAGATCTGCATCTTTGGAGGGAATATACACACTGATAAGAGAATAGATCCATTTTAGTATTTCAAAAAGGAAAATGTTCCTATTCATGAGAATAATTTAAAATTTGAATGGGCTCACCTACTGGGTAGTGGTTTCCCCTCAATGGGTGCCTTGAAGCAAAGTTTGCATGTCAGCTCTCTCAATGACTGGATGTAACTAAAAAAATACTTTAAAAATTTCTTGCCCTCCATCTTAGAATCAATACTATGTATGTGTCCCAATGCAGAAGAGAGCTAAGGGCTAGGTAACAGGGATTAAATGACTTGTCCAGTATCACACAGATAGGAAATGTCTCAAACGAGATGAGAATCCAGGACCTCCCATCTCAGATAGATAATCACTGAAATGCCTTGAATTCTGAGATTTCTGTGAAAATAATCCACGAACAGTATATATTTTATAAGAATATTAATACATTTAAAAATGAAATTCTTTTCTTTTCAATTAATACTTTCACATCTTAAAAAAAGAGAAAAAACTTCTAATAAATGTACATAATAACTCAAAACAAACCTCCATATTGACCATTGTGCCAGTGTTGTATCTCCTTCTGCACACTGAATGCATTACTTGCCAGGAGGTGGGTGTCATGCTTCATCATCACTAGTCTGGAATCATGGTTAATCATGTTTATATAACTATATAAATTGTTCTGAAACTGCTCATTTCTTCTTTATCAGTTCATAAAAGTTTCTCCAGTTTTCTCTGAAATTTGTCCCTTTCATTATTTCTTACAATATAATAAATACTAATACAGTTCATTTGGACTGGAAAGATGCTTAAAGGACATTCCTCTATTTGGCAAATACACTTCTACCTTGAGATATAATAACTTTGGCAACCACATTATTTCACATAATTTAAGTCCACCCACTAAATTTAACCTTTACGGATATGAGGGCTTACCAAGACCTTTTCAGGACTATTTCCCTCCTTTGATGTCCACTAGATACTCAACTCTTACTTATGGTCCAAAGAAGGTGTAGCATACACAGTGGCCACCCCCTAGTGAGTCATGGTGGCAGGTGGGGTTTGCCAAAATTGATAGGCCTCAAACCCATTGATGAGTTGCAGGGGTATTTATCACAGGCAAGTGAAGACTTTTCCATCTTGGAAGAGGTAGATGAAAATAATTTGTTTCAGTGCCCATAAAGAGGGTAGAAAGGAGGTGCTATGGAATGCTTAGAGTTTGGTTATTAGACATCAAAGAAGCCAAGGTCATCCATTGCATCTTGAGCCATCACCAGTAATCTTTCTTCTTGCCACTAAGTAATTAAATTACTTAGGAAGAGAGAGTGAGGTAGATGACTTTATGTGATTCTGCCTCACTTATATTACCTGATATCATTTTGGTCCTCATTAAGTACAAAGGACAACATACAACCAACCCAGAAATAAAAGATAATAAAATCTCAAACCATCATGTAACTAAAGGAAGAATTTAACTCAGAACTGTGTATCTGAAATGGAGCATGTATTGAGGGAGGGAGATGGAAAATCAGTAATAAATTTTGTTTTCTAGGGACATAGCTAGAGAAATAATACATTTAAGTTCCTTCTATGTACCAGCCACTGTGCTAAATACTGGAAAGACAATTTTTGTCCCAGGACTTTCTCTTTGACATTATTTTCTTCAGACCCTTAATTAATGATTTCAATAAAGACTGGAGACATGACACTAGGTATTGGAGGATACAAAGAAAGGGAAAATGGTCCCTACCTTAAAGGAGCTTATACTTTAATGGAAGAAACAACACATTAATAATTAGGTTCATATCCAGACATATCCAGAGTAGACAGAAGACATTATGAGAGGGAAAAGCATTAATAGCTGGGAGTGGTGGGTGACCAGCAAAGATCTTCTGGAGAAGACCTGGGATTTGAACAGTCTTAAAATTTTGACAAAATGGAAGCATGAACTATATAATGAATGGGATAAATTTGATAGCTATGATGGTAAAGTCTTGCACTTAAATTTTTAATGACTTCATTAATACGCCATGGATGAGAGCATCATATTAACCAAGTAAACAGGGAAATTTGAGCCTAAGGTTATACGTTTGATTATGGTGACAATAGCAATGGAAAAGTGACGATTGTTAAGGTCAAATTGTTGTGCCTAAGCTAGTAGGGGTTGAGGCAGCTGTCAATAATTACACTTGGTTTAGGAGGCAGGTAATTACAGAAAGGATCTCATAAAAAACATCCATCAGACTAATGCATTTCTGGTGGAGTTGTGAATTGATCCAACCATATTGGAGGACAATTTGGAACTATGACCAAAGGACTATAAAACAATGCATACCTTTTGATCCAGTAATACCACTTTTAGATTTGTATCCCAAATTGATTTAAAAGAAAGGGGGGGAGGGGAGGACCTACTTATAAAAATATTTATAGTTGTTCTTTCTGTGGTGGCAAAAAATTGGAAACTGAAGGGATGTCCATCAATTGGGGAATGGCTGAGCAAATTGTGGTATGTAATGGTGATGGAATACTATTGTGCTATAAGGAATGATGAACAAGATGATTTCAGAAAGACTTGGAAAGACCTACATGAACTGATGTAGAGTGAAATAAGCAGAACCAGCAGAACATTGTACACAGTAACTGCAATATTATGGAATGATAAACTGTGTTAGACTTAGCTACTCTCAGCAATACAATGATCAAATACAATTCTGAAGGACTTATGAAAGGGAATGTTCACCTCCAGAGAAAGAAATGTTGGAGTCAGAATGCAAATGAAAGCATACAATTTTTTCTTTATTTGGGTTTATATTTGGGGGTTTTTGTTTTATAAGATTACTTATTTATAAAAATGAACAATATGGAAATATGTTTTGCATGATAATACTATATATAACCCAGTTCAAAACTGCTTGCTAGCTCTTGGGGCAGGGAGGGAAGGGAGGCAGGGAGACAGTTTATATCATACAACTTTGGAAAACATGTGGAAATTTGTTATTACATATAACTGGTAAAATAAATAAATTACAAAAAATAAAAGTAAGTTAATTAAAAAACATGTATCAGAAACAAAATAATGATTGCATCACTTATTCTGTTCTGGAGGCTACTCTGAGCTTCCTTTTTCTTCCCTTTGATCTCATTCAATTCACTTCTTTCTCTGTGCTTTTGCTCACAAGTTTACTTTTCAACATTCCTGGGATAGACTTTAACCTCATTTACCCTTTCTTTATCTTGAAGGACCATCATTCAAGGTCAATTCAAGTGCTACCTTTAGGTAATGTATTGTGATAAAGACAGAAAGGTACTAGGCTTTGTCAGAAGAGTCTTGGGTTCAAATTTTTTCTTCATTGCTTATTACTAGATTCATGACTAAACAAATCAATTAACCATCTTTGAGTCTCAATTTCTTCATCTATAAAAAAGTTAATAATTCCAATATTCTTTATGGCACTGAGTTGTGAGGATTAAATGGAATAAAGCATTTGAAGCATTTTGTAAAACTTAACTTGCTATGTAAGTGAAAGCTCTTGTTATCCTGTTCCATTCCTGACTACCTACTCCCTTGATCTGAAGATTAGATAACCTGTTCATGGTGGCAGAACCAATGTGTGTCAGAGGAAGAATGTGAAAAAAGATCTTGCTGATTCCAATTCAGGATCTCTATCCATCTGTCTATAATACCTTCTTTTGGTCTGTAACAGGTGTTTAATAAATACTTGTTTAATTGAATTAGAATTATTGAGATGTAACTTGTGGACCCCCAGCTATAGTCATGGAAGGCTATTTCCTTTGTACATATGAAGTTTATGTAGCTTCCTTTAGTTTTTAATTTTAAGAATTAAAAGCAAAACTGTATCCTATGTATGTCTCCCCAACCTCAAAGGGGCAGTGAAGAGCTTTAGGATAGTTTCATTAGTCTGGTTGTGTCTATGTAGGTTAAGAATTTAGTTCAAGTAGATAACTAATCATGAGGACTGTGGGATTTCCCTTTGAGCAAATTAAATTCAGTCCTCTTCTCTCTCTTTCACACTTGCCAACATCTTCTGAAGTGATTCCTAGCCAACAGTTAGGGAATAGCACCACGGGAAAGAATATAGGCACTGATGTAGCTGTTCATTGGGAAAACAAACTATGGATTGATTGCAAGTTCAATATGAGTTAGTCCTAGGATCCAGCTGCTAAAAGTAAATGTGCAGTAACAGGCATATCTAGTCATCCAGAAGTTACTCCCATGTTTCAGAGATCTGTAGCTTTCTCCTTGTGCATATTCCCTTCCATGTCACAGATTAGGAGCCTCCTTCATTTAGTAGAGGGTCTTTGGGAATTGCAACAGTAAAAACAAACCACATAATCTGGTAGCCAGCCTAGGAACAAGTTTCTCAAGGCTTGGCTAGATTGATCTTTGGTCAACAGACATATCTATATTCCTGTATTTGAAGACTTCCTAGCTTAGTAGATCTGCCAAAGACATGGGACTAAATCAAGTCATTTATTAAAAATGTTCAGTTTCACAGGATCATGGATAGATACCTGGGGTTGCTACTAGAAACATTCTCTCAAACTCAACCTCAATCAACTAATGATAAGTCTTTGGGTTTAATCATTTGATCAATTCCAAATATGCCTTAACAGTACTATAATCTAGCTCATATATTTTCATCTTGTCATAAGAATTGCAGGACTTTGTCAACCGGAGTGCTAAAATCTAGGCAAATTATATCTAGAGTATTTTCCCCTAGATCTACTGGTCAAGGAACATGTCAACAAAAGAAATGAAGTTAGTTTGGTCTCATCAATACTTTTAAATCCATGCTGGTCCTTTGTGATCACAGTTTCTCTTTTCTAAATGAGCACTGACCTCTAATAAGATGAAGTCGAGTTCATTAGTAGATTCCACTTTCCCCTTGTTTTTTTTTTTTCCTTTTTTTCTTCTCCTTCCTTTTTTGAAAACCCACAGATTTATACCTCCTTTCTTGTTCTCTATTATTTCTTGAAGATTTCCAATGGTGGTTTGGCAATTGTATCTGGTAGTTCTTTGAGTACTCTGAGATGCAGTTTATTGGAGCCTGCTGACATGAATACATCAAGAGCAATGAAATCTTTTTTTTACTATCTCCTTACTCATCTTAGCTTTTGACTAGCCATTTTTGCTCTATCCTTTATAGTCCAGAAAGCATTCTTCTTCACAGAGGAAACGAGCAAGATAAAAATTGAGTTATTCTGTCTTCTCTCCATGACCACAGTCACTATAATCTATCTATTCCAAGTAAGGATTCTAAACTTTTTTGATGATCTTCTTTTCCCCCACCACAGTTTAAAAATAAAAACTGAAACCAAGCCCTTTTTGTTGTCCTTAGCATCCCTAAATTCTTTCTGAACTTGAGTGCTCTTGCCATTGCTGGCAGACCTGTGCCATGTTTTTATATTCTTTACCTGGTTTTGTATATCTTATATATTTCTGTATATCTTGTTCTTTTCTTTTTATTTCAATTTCTTCCAGATTACATGTGGATACAATTTTTAATAGTTGTTTTGTGACATTTTGTGATCCATGTTCTCTCCTTTTCCCCAGTCCTCCCTTTCCCCCAAAGCAGCAGATAATATGATATAGGTTGTACATGTGTTATCATATAATACACATTTCTATGTTCCTCATCTGAATGAAGACACATATCATTTACACTAGAGAAAAATTCATGGAGGAAAAAGTGAAGAATGGTATACTTACAACTGCATTCAGACACAGTCAGTTTCTTATATGGCAGTGGATAGCTTTTTTACATCATAGTCCCTTGGAGTTGTCCTAGATCTTTGCATTACTAGTAATAGTTATCATTAACAGTTGATCATTATACACCATTGCTACTACTGCGTATAATGTTGTCTTGATCCTGCTTACTTTGTTTTGCTTCACTTGATATAAATTCTTCCAGGTTTTTGTGATTGTTTTGTTCATCAATAGATTTTTTTTTATGCTTCTCTTGATCATTGGAATTTTCTTTTTAGCTCTGGGTGTTTCATCAGAAATTCTTCTTTCAGTCTTCCGGTTAAGATGGCGGCAGAGTAAGGAGCAGTTGCTCGATCTCTCCTGACCGAACCACACAGAACCCCTCAAGGGGAAATAAAAACGAGTCCAGAGGAAAGAAGGAACCCCACAACAGGGCGCAGCATTGAAGGTACGCAGAATCGGGGCATTTCCACGCTATAAAGGGGTGAAACAGCTCTCACTAAAATTGGAGAGGAAGAAGCCCCTCCCCCACCCCCCACACCGCACACCTTGCACAAGGCGCCAACACACAAGTGGGAAAACAGGACTGGGGCAACCAGATAAGAACTGGCAGCCCCAGGGCTTGTACCTGTGTGCAGCAAGACGAGGGACCCCAGGTGGCTGGGACTCTCCCTGAGCGCCCACGTGGGTGAAGGCACCGCCTCCGGCCTGGACAAAGGCCCCTAAAACACAGCCTTTCCCAAACGCTGAAGGCATCGCCTCAGGTGCGAATAAAGATCTCCAGCCCACAACTTTCACTACCTTCTTCGGGGGTGAAAGCAGGGCCCTAAGAGCATCTGTGAAGGCAAAGGCAGTGCCCTAGGCTTGAATAACGATCTCCAGCCCAGGCTTGGACCTCCAGTGAGGACCCGGTGCAGACCTGAGCGCGGCTGTGGAAGCAGCCCCAAAGACTGCTGAAGGAACCTCGGGCAGAGGGGCAGACCGGGAACTACCAGGAGGCCTGACCCCAAGGACAAGGAGACCGGAGCTTCCCCCTCCCCCCCCCCAAGCTTGCAAGGCCCAGGCAGACCCGGAGTGCAAAGACAAAGCTGAAAAGGGGCGGGGCTAACAATGGCCAGCAATAAGGAAGTCCAGAAGAAAAAGACCATCAAGAGAAATTCTGGAACACTGGACAACTTCTACACAGAGAAAATCCAGACAACAAAGGAGGGAAAACAAAAATCCAAACCTCCCCAAAAAAATGAAAGCTGGTCACAAGCTATGGAAGAGTTTAAAAATGAAATGCTGAGGAAGATGGAAGAAATCTGGCAAGAAAATAACAGTTTAAAAGGCAGAATTTCACAATTGGAAAGTGAGACAAGACAACTGAAGACCAAAAATGACCAGATTGAAAAGGAAAACCAAAACATTAAAGCCGAAAACCAGTCCTTAAAGGCTAGAATCGAACATTTAGAAACCAATGATCTCTCAAGACAACAAGAACAAATAAAACAAAGTCAAAAGACTGATAAAATAGAAGGAAACATGAAATATCTCAATGAGAAAGTGACAGACCAAGAAAACCGGTCTAGAAGAGACAATTTGAGAATCATTGGTATTCCAGAAAAGGCAGAAATTAATAGAAACTTGGACTCCATACTCAAAGAAATTATTCAGCAAAATTGCCCTGAAGTTCTACAACAAGAGGGCAATATAGACATTGAAAGGATCCATAGAACACCCTCTACACTGGACCCAGAAAAGTCAACACCCAGAAATATAATAGCGAAATTGAAGAGCTTTCGAGTCAAAGAAAAAATCGTACAAGAAACCAGAAAGAGACAATTCAAATATCAAGGAGCACCAATAAGGATCACACAGGATCTGGCAGCCTCAACACTAAAAGACCGCAAGGCTTGGAATACAATATTCAGAAAGGCAAGAGAGCTGGGCCTTCAGCCACGAATCAACTACCCAGCGAAACTAACCATATACTTTCAGGGGAAAGTATGGGCATTCAACAAAATTGAAGAATTCCAAGTTTTTGCACAAAAGAGACCGGGACTAAATGGAAAGTTTGACACTCAACCACAGATATCAAGAGAAAGATGAAAAGGTAAATAAGAAACAGAGGGAAAAGAAAGAAAACTCATAGTCTTTTAAGCT
>NC_058131.1:136916462-136957459 GCF_016433145.1 Gracilinanus agilis | reverse complement strand
CAGCCATACCATTGCTGGGTTTGTACCCCAAAGAGATCATAGATAAACAGACCTGTACAAAAATATTTATAGCTGCGCTTTTTGTGGTGGCAAAAAATTGGAAAAGGAGGTTATGTCCTTCAATTGGGGAATGGCTGAACAAACTATGGTATATGCGGGTGATGGAATACTATTGTGCTAAAAGGAATAATAAACTGGAGGAGTTCCAGGTGAACTGGAGAGACCTCCGGGAACTGATGCAGAGTGAAAGGAGCAGAGCCAAAAGAACATTGTACACAGAGACTGACATACTGTGGTAAAATTGAATGTAATGGACCTCTGTACCAGCAGCAATGCAATAACCCAGGACAATTCTGAGGGATTTATGGTAAAGAATGCTACCCACATTCAGAGGAAGGACTGCCGGAGAGGAAACATATAAGAAAAGCAACTGCTTGAACGCATGGGTCGGGGTGGACATGATTGGGGATGTGGACTCGAAACTACCACACCAATGCAACTACCAACAATCTGGAAATTGGTCTTGATCAAGGACACATGACAAAACCAGTGGAAATGTGCGTCGGCCATGGGTGGGGGGAGTGTGGGGGGTGAAGGGGAAAGTAGGAGCATGAAACATGTAACCATGTTAAAAAATGAAATAATAAATGTTAAAAAAAAAAAAAGAAATTCTTCTTTCATTAAATGTCCATTTTCTCCCTGCAGTATTATGCTTAGTTTTACCAGATAGATGACTTTTGTTGTAAGCCTAAATCCTTTGCTTTGTAGAATATCATATTACATGTCATCTGATCCTTTAAAGTAGTCACTGGTAAGTCCTGTGCAATCCTAATTGTGGTTCCGCAATATTAAAAAAAAAAAATTCTGGCTGCTTGCAGTATTTTCTCTTTGATTGAAGATTTCTAGAATTTGGCTATAATAATCTTGAGATTTTTAAATCTGTGATTTCCTTCAGGGGGTCATTGGTAGATTATTTCAACTTCTATTTTGTTCTCTTGTTCAAGAACATCATGGCAGTTTTCCCTGATAATTAATTTCAATATGGTGTCCAGGTTCTTTTTTTTGATCTTGACTTTCAGGCAATCCAAGGATTCTTAGATTATCTCTCCTGAATCTATTTTCCAGGTCAGTTATTTTTCCAGTGAGAGATTTCAAATTCTCTTTTATTTTTTCATTCATTTGAATTTGTTTTGTTGTTTCTTGCTGTCACATGAAGTCATTACCTTCCATTTGTCCAATTCTAGTTTTTAGGAAGTCATTTTCTTTTTTGATGCTTTGTACTTCCTTTCTTAGGGAATTATTTTCCTGTCCAGTCCAGTGGTAGAACAAGTACTGTCCTTTGCTGATACTGTCCTTGGAATTGGCTTAGAGGTCTGGGTCTCAGATTAAGCACTCTGCATATATGGTTTGGTTGGTCTGTTGTGTAGGGGTTTGCAGCTATTTAGTTCAACCTGTTGGATTTGGATTCTACCCAATCCTGCCAAAGCAATATCTTGTTGTGTTGAATTCCTTCCACTGCTGTCTTTGCTGGATCATGCCTGGCTGCTGCTATGTATCTTTTTAAAAACAAAATCAGTCAATGAGTTTCCATCACCTCCATTAGTCTCTTTAAATAACTCTCCATTTTTTTCTCATTGTATTTTATTTCTGTGAGAATCATTTTCCAGTCTGAATTCTACTATTATTCTTCTAAGACTACTTTCAATTTGCCCTTTATATGGCTTGAATGTGCATCTTTGTTTTCATGCTGTCTCCTCACTGAATGGGGATCTCCTTTGAATTCAGTAACTGTTTTTGTTTTTCTTTTGTCTCAACAATTAGCATAGTGCCTGGTATGTTGCTTAATAAATGTTTATTGACAGACTGACTAGGTTAGGTCCTTCTCAAACAAGAGTCACTTCAAAGCTATGCTAGAATCGAGGTAGGTTTTGACCAATATCTATTCAAAACCATTAGTCATTAGTCCCCCTCCACCCCACACTGTTTGACTTGATTTATGCTTCAGAAATTCATTCTTAAGAGCTTCACATCTCTTTTTGGTTGGCTTTCCCCATAGAATTTAAACACCAGAAATTCTAGCTTTCCTCTCTCTGAATCAATCTACTCTCCCCATGTCTAATGTGAATGTGCAACTATATTAGATATTCTTCTCCTCCATCAAAATTTCTGAGATGGAGTAGTCATTTGTTCCTAAAGTTCACACCATTTTTACTGTAGTGATTAGTTTTTCTTTTGCTATCCAAAATCAAATTGCAAAGATCAAGTTCTTTGTTGCTTCCTCCAGACCTTTTGAAGGATGAAATTATCCTTAAATAAGACAAAAATATATTAGTGACTTTATTTTTGGCAAAGTGAACTCCAGCAAATGTCCACATAATTGAAGTCTCTCATCAGTACCAAAGGGTGCCTTTAGGCCAAGTTTATAATATGCTTTCTGAAATACCCATTTATTTATTCTTCCTTTTTGATGATTTGTATACACTAATCACCATATCATACTTTTTCTTTTCCCTTTTACTGATGTATGTATACAGCATGCTCTGGTGGGAGCTTGTGCTTCAATCTATCACTCTATATAAAACAACAACAATATTCTCTTTCCCTTCCTTTCAATTCAACAACCAAATTAAGGCTCTATTATATATAAGACTTTGTGCTTTTCTTTCTCTAGTGATATCTACCAGCTGCTAGCGCTTTTCAAGACAGGTCAGAATAAATGATGAATGTAAATGAAGCTATTTTATGTGTTCATAATATTTAGAGCTAAAAGAGACCTTAGATAGTATCTATTCCAAATCCTTTTATTTTATAGATGGGAAAACTGAGGCACTAAGGAAGTGTAGTGAATTGCCCAAGCTCATACAGATATTAAGTGATAGACCTTGGCCTGGAGCTCAAGTCTTCTGAGCCTAAATCTAATGCATTTTTATTTCATGCTGCCTTCTATGAATATTTTGAACATTTATAGCAATAATAGACTTACCTGCCTGACCACACAAAGGTTAGGAGGCTAAATAGAGGTGAATATTTTTCTTTTAATCTATTACTAATAGAGGGTGTTAATAATGCATTTTAACTCCTTTTAGAAATTTATTCAATTAAATATTTATTATTTTTAGAAATTATTTCAAAATTGACTGAGTAGGACGTGCCTCATGTAACTGTGAACAAGGCTGATTCTCACCAAGTTGATTTAAATTAACTGAAATAACAAGTGCCACATTGGTGAGCTCCAGTGTCCTGAATTCTCAAGTCATGAAAGTTTAATAAGTTGAACTTTTGTTGCCTTGGGTCATGTTTCAGGTGGGAGTTGTTGGATTCCTGATTCATATGCCACTCACCAAGGATTATCCCTTTGCAAGACTTCAGCCCCTTCTAGGATTGGTGAGCTCCTCCTGCTTTTATTCTTCTCTCACTCAGGCCTGATTTCATCTAGATTTTAAAACTACGCCCTTAAGCTAGGCAAATTCATTTTTTTTTTTAGTGTGAAGGGGCTATCTTTCTATATGTATACCCATCACTAAGCCCAGTGACTGGCACAGAATAAGCATTTAATAAACATTTGTTTTCTTCCTTCCTTCCTTCCTTCCTTCCTTATGTACCTCTAGATAGCAAGATACAAAAGAAAGGTAGCATGGTCTAATGGAGAGCTAGACAACCTCTGAATCAGAAAAACCTGAGTGCAAGTGCTGCCTCTGATATTAACATCATAGATTGGAACCTCCTCTATTTGGGAGATTTCTAAGTGCTTTAGAGCCCACAGAAACACTAGGGATACTTGAGAATTGCTAGAAATTGAGTTAGAATGGGTTAGAGCAGAAAGCAGATGTCTGATGGTATGATTTTATACTCTCAAAGACTTTCATGTCTCCACCTCTTCATATCTGCTCATCTAGTCTGCTACTGACCACTACAAGGGTCACTTTCCTGACTCTAGTATTGACACAAGGCCTTTGTTCAAATACTAGGTAGTGAATGGATGATGGTATCAATACATTAATAATTATAGCAAACAAAGGCGTTTTTATATTGTTGGCTTGGGTTGGACTGGCTGCCCTCTGAGGCTTCTTTCAAGTTGGATGTTCTGTGGGCCAATCACTCAATTTCTCATTTCCCCTAAAAACTCTCTAAGGCTATAGGTAGAAGAGTTGCCAATCTCTATCAGGGGAGGGAGGGCATCAGAGGAATTCAAAATTCCCTACATTGACAAAATCATAGGTCTGTATCAATACCGCCACCCTCTCCCCCGCAAAGATAGATACAGAACTTTCTATTTAGTGAAGATCAATTTTGGGGGGCTCCCTAATAATGAAATATAATCTCTCAAGCTAACTACAATGTAAATGATAATAATAATTTAATTCTTTTCTCCTTGAGTTTAACTTTTCAGCCTTTTCTCCCTAGCTATTTCATTCTAATCTTCTTTGCTCTGATCTTTTAACCTCAGCTCTGTGCACAGATTTGTCTGCCAAAATCCATCTCTGTTCTCCCTTGCACTTTCTATCCAGTGACTGCCAGGCCCTCCTCCTCCATCCCCTTCTTTCATTAGCTTGGTATTTGTTGTCAACCCACCTCTTGGCAAAATCTACCTTTGGATTTGTTGAGCCACTTCAGAGGAGTCTGGCTCTGTGAAGCAGCCACTCACAGGCCACTTACTTTGAAGTTCTCAAGTCTAGAGAAACCCTGATGGGCCCTGCAGCTTACACTTTCCAAAATGAAAACTCAGCTTACAGACGCCTCTGTCAGACACTGTTGATTCGGTCAGCAAGTGTCTGTCTCAAGCCCTGACGTTTTCTGGTTAGTTGTTTATTTTGATAATTGAATTGAAGCCATGGTGGAAAATGGAATCCAGTTTAATTTACAGAAATGTCAGGGCTAGAAACATCAGAAGAAAAACATTTGGCCATAGAATGGGCAGGCTTCATTGGGAAATCTTCTTTTGTGCTCTAAGTGAAGTCTCTTTGTGTGGTGCTTCTGGTTTGAAGCACTGAAGGCCCCTGATTGCAAAGAATTGATTAAAAATCCTGGCAATCTGCGGCATGTCATTAGCTCTGTTGTTAGGTAGCCCATTTTGCTGATTTGTTTATGATGCCTTTGATTTAGTCATTCATTTGCCCTTTGCCAAAAGCATCTGGGGAAGGCTACATTTTCAGCTTGTTTACTTTAAGGATAATGTGATTTGGTCTTTCCCATTTGGCAAGTTTATCCTGATGGCAATCAAATCTTGTTATAACAAGACCACACAGACAGGAGCCCTGCTGGTCTAGAACTTCTGTGAGTTTCAAGTGTCAATTGAAAGGAGGTAACCCATTATTAGTTACTAAGAACAAACACCTGCTTTAGAAAAAGAGATCTAGAGACAAAATCCATTTTCTCTACAGCTTCAGACATTTACCAGCTGGGTGACCCTGGACAAGTCACTTCATTTCTATCAACCTAGTTTCCTCATCTGTAAAATGAGTAAAATAATAGAATATACACTGCAGGGAAATTGTGAAGATCCAATGAAATAATGTATGTAAACCTTAAAGTACTTATATAAATGCAAGCTATCATTATTTCTATTATATTCTATCCCCTTCATGCCCACATCTGTACAACTGGAAATCTGTCTGTAAGTCCCCGACTTATGACAACTGCCTATTGTGGGGGATTTTAAAAAGTCCTTCCACTGTGTATTGTTCCTAATTGGAGGTGCTCTCTGGTTTCCTGAAGGGTATGGCAGTAGATCTCAAATGCTACCGGGATCCACCATAGTGGAATGAATTTGAGTACTGTCTCACTTCCAGACTGCGAGAGCTCCCTCCTGAAATAAGAAACTGAAATATACTAACTGGAATAAGTAACTGAATAAGGAATGACTAAGGAAAACTGGAATAAGTAAATCAATGAACTGGGTAACAACACTGAGCTGGGGAATAGCTGGGGTAACAGATAAATAGATAACAACCAGGGAGTCAGCTGGGATATACAGTGGGTAAGTCTTATTTTTGTCAACCTAGGTATCTGGGTAAGGATTTGACAAGGAAAAGTATGGTAACTGAGATATTTAATGATTATTGGGATAGGTAAGGAGTGGGTATGGGTAAACTAAATTTAAGATCTATGGATCTCCACCCTGTAGTAAGAGATGGATAAAATCTACACTAACGGCTAAATCTAACAGCAGACTGCTGGTTAGCAAGGTCTTGCTGAGAGGAGGGGATCTCACACTGAGTCTAGTGGAGATGTCCTTCAAAGCTGATCACAGAAGACTTGAAATACAGCTAAATAATCCAAAATCAGGAGTGGGAGAAGAGATGGTCTCTGTGTCCACCACAAAGCCAAAACCCACTTCCCAACCTTACTCCTTCAATGCTTGATTGAAGATGGTACTTAATCCAAAATCCAGGGAAATAGCTTCAGGGATTATCTGTGTCTCACCAATTCCCACCATTAGACCTGAAGTCTTCAACGCCAGGTCCAAACTGTCACTGACTCTCCTCTCAAGGTTTTGGAATCTCCTTGTCAGTCAGTCTGCCCTGCTAAACTAAAATCCTATATTTCTCTAACACTCCCTGTCCTCCCTTAAGAGGACCATCCTCTTTAAGGATATGAAGGCTTAGATCAACACTCCTAGGCTGGCTACCTAGGGATGAAGTCTTTGGCCATGGTAACCTACAAAACAAAGAAAACTCATTGTGTTCACTAAGCAAAGCCTTCAGATGGCCATTTTGGTGGTCAGTTCTACTTTGTATACCTTCTGCAAGCCACCAGGAGTTACTTGATTCTTTTAATATCTAAACCACTAGTCTCAAATGCTACATTTTCCCCTGAAACCTTTTTTTTATTTGGGTCCTGATTCTTTAGCTAAACAACTGTATGATACTGGGCAAGATACTTCCCTTTTTGAGAGCAGGTAGGTGGCTCCATGGATTGAGATCCAGATCTAAAGACAGGAGGTCAGGGGTTCAAATCTGGTCTGAGACACTTCTTAACTGTGTGACCCTGAGCAAGTCACTTAACCCTCCCTCAACTCCCATTGCCTAGCCCTTACCACTTTTCTGCCTTGGAACCAATATATAATATTGATTCTAAGACAGAAAGTAGGTTTAAAAAAAAGACACTTCCCTTCTCTGTTGAGCTAGAATAGAAATCAGAGATTCTTAACATTCTTTTGTATCATGGACTCCTCTGGAAGCCTATGGACACCTTCTCATAATAATGGTTTTAAATGCACATACTAAAATGTAGAGAACTACAAAGAAAGCCAATTACAATTTAATTATTAAAAAAAATTTGAAAAATACAGTAATAAATTCCAGGTTAAGACCCCTTGGACTAGCTGATCGCAGATGTCCTTTGTGGCTCTCCCATTCTCTCATTTTCTTCCTGCTTTAGGTGCTACATAAATAGAGGCCCAGAGACTTGTCCATTGCTGCCCAAGGGATCTTTACTCAACTTGTTTTGAGTCTTCAGACATGCTTGATCTTAAAGCCACTAAAATAATTCCTACCTTAGAGCTGTCAACTCAAATATGATTGGTAACTTTTTTGTGACCACCATCTACACATAATAGCAATGAGAACATCTTTAAAGTCTAATATAAGTAGTTGGGTAAAAATATAGCCTGCAGGAGCATCCTGCTCAGGGGAACAACCTGAACTGCTTGTCTGCATCTTAGTTGTAAGCAGCCAATGCATTCCTCAGGTTTCCATGCTGGCCAATCCATTATAGCCACCAGCTAACTGTAGTCTCAATAATAAAATCCCTAGTTTCCTTCAAAGCACAGGTTAGCTGCCATCTTCTATACAAGGCATTTCTTTATCCCCCAGTTGTTAGTGCTCTCTATCCTTTATTTGTACGACTGCATATATTTTATATTCACTTGCCCATATTCACACTATGTCTCCCAGTGGAATGTAAAGTCCTTCTGGGCAAGGGCAGGGACTTTGCTTTAAAATGCATATTGGATTAAATGTTGGTTGAAGAAAGAAAAAATGATAATTTGACACAGTTTTCTTAATATGATCAAATTGTATTCTAGTGAAAATATCTTGAGAATCTCAGTGACCATCATATCACCCAACAAATATATTTGTGTTGCTTGACAGACAGAATCCAACAACGAAATATAATTCATCAAAACAATAGGGTATAGTGGAATAAACCCTGGATTTTGAGTCAAAGAACATGGGTACAAATCCCAATTGTACTATTTGCCAACTATATGACCTTGGACAAGTAACTTCTCTTTCTAAGGCTTAGCTTCCTCATTTATATAGATGAGAGAGTTGGCCAAGTGATGAGTTCTTAACTTTTTTTTTCAAAGTCTGATGCAGCCTATGAACCCCTTCTCAGAGTAATGTATTAAATACATAAATAAAATATGTAAGGTTGCAAAAGAAACTAATTATATTGAAATGGTTATTAAAATATTGGAAAAAAACCCTTCGTGGGTCTCTGGTTAACAACCCCAAAGCCCTATATGTCCCTGTTGGCTTTAAATCTTATAATCTTCCTCCGTCTCAGGCATGACATCAAAATTAAGATATGAGCAGAAACTGTCTCTTTCTGGTTTTGAGATCTGCCTATGTGTGGCATACATGAAAGGAATGAGGACTTAAAAAAGGTTATTTCATATTATCAAAAATAATAATCTGTGTCTGTGGAGGGCAGCATGGCTTTCACACAGAGAACTTTACAATAGGTAAAGGAAAGGATGCAATGCTGATTGAAAACAATAAATGAAGGGTTTTGCAGCCCAGAGAAATACAAATACAGACTGAGGCAAACTTTATTTTCAAAGAACGGGAAAATGTTCACCAAGTCAGCAGATGGAATTTACATAGATCTTGATCAAATATGAATTCCCATCACAAATTTAAGATTGCAATGCAAAGCAGATCTGCCAAACACATTGCTACTCTCCCTTTCTTATTCCCAAAGAATACTCATTCTTTGAAATATCAGAAGAAAAGCTAGGGACTGGTGGAAATGGGAACAAAGAGAGGAACCATAGCATCACAAAGTTAAGGAGATGGATGGGGTGGGAGTTGGGGATGAAGATGGTATAACAGTGGAAAAATGCACAATGCTGAATTTTTTGAACATATTGTTAAAAAGGAGAACCAGTAAATCATATCTTTCTTTTTCAAGATTTATTATAATTTTTAGATTAAAAACTACTAGCAAATCATCTACAAACATAAACATTCCCATATACAGAGTCCAGAAAGAGGTTTGTAAACAAAACCATGAATCTATTTTATTCGACATATTTTAAAATATATGCATATATATAAATAAGAAGATTGAGTTTACCATGATGGCATGTACTAATTTTGACTTATTTGCCTTTGTCCCTTTATAAAACTTCTGACTGATCTCTATATTTTTATGTAACGTTGATGGACTTTTCTTTTTCTTCCTCTTTTCATCACTATTACTAAATCTTTGCTCCCCTCCTTCCCCCTGCCCAATTAAAAGCCTTCCCTTATAACAATAGGTCTTATCAAGCAAGTTAATAAACATTTATTAAGTGCCTAATATACACCAAACAATTTGCATAAAATTTGTTTATGGAAATGTATGCCTCATTTTTCACCTATAGTCTGTTACCTTCCCATCAAGAAATGGGAGGCATGCTTTATGATCAGTCTTTTGGAATTGGGATTGGTCATGGCACTGATCAGAGTTCTTGGGTTTTTTGAAATTGTTTTCAAATAAAATATTTTGGTCATTGTATAAACTGTTCTGGTTCTTACTTTACTCTGCATCCAAATCTTTTCAGTTTTTTTTTTCTGAAACCACTTGTTTCATTATTATGGAACAATAATATAATATTAAATTCACATATTATAATTTGTTGAGCCAGTCTCCAATTGATTGTCAATCCCCTTAATTCTTTGTTCTTTACTGTAACAAAAGGGTTGGTATATATGGTTTTTTGTATATATGGATTCTTCTTTTCTACCTTTGATCTTTTGGGGAATATATATCTATTAGTGTTTTTCTGGGTTCACAATTTAGTGACTTTTTGGGTATGGATGTGAATTGTTGTTCTCTAGCATGGTTGGACAACTTCACAGCTTCACAAACAGCACAACCCAAGACCCACTACCATTTTAACAAATAAGCAAATTTTCATTTAAGGTACCAGGGAGATATGGGGAATTAATTATTGACATTTTAGACTACCTGGATTTAAAGTATTTAGCAGGACAATCAGGTAGAGACGTCTGCTGAAAATCCTTCTGAATCTATTTTAACAAGAGTCATTTTTTGGGTCATATTTGACATATTGGTGTGAAGTGAACATCAGAGTTGCTTTAATTTCTATTTCTCTTATTCTTAGTGATTTGGGGACACTATATATAGTTGTTGATAGCTTGAATCTTTTACCCTTTGATAATTCACTTATTAGGAGAATAGCTCTTGTTTTTAATATATTTATGCCAATCCCTAATATATTTTGTTTATTTATTTATTTATTTATTTATTTATTGATTGATTAATTAAGAACATTTTTCCATGGTTACATGATTCATGTTCTTTCTCTCCCCTCCTCCTAACCCCCCCTCACCATAGCCAATGTGCAATTCCACTGGGTTTTATATGTGTCACATAATATATTTTGGATAGCAGACTTTTACCAGAGAAATTCACTACAAAGATTTTTTTTTTCTTAACCAGTAAATTATTTCTCTTTTGATTCTAACTGCATTGCCTTTTTTTAGTGCAAAAACTTTTCAATTTTATGAAATAATATCTGGTCTTTTTGATATCCTGTAATCATCTCTGTCCCTATTTTGGTAATCTCTTCCCTATCTATAGTTATATAAGACATCTCTTGATTTTTCTTTAATTTGTTTAAGACACGATCATTTATACATAATTTCTATATCCATTTGTGGTTTATTATAGATGATTTGAGATATTGATTTAAGTCTATTTTTTCCTTCATTGCTTTCCAATTTTCCCAGTACTGTTTAATCAAATATTGAGTCTTTAACTCAGTAGTTTGTGTCCAAAGTGACTTTTCCAAGATAATTTTGTTTTTTCTTGCCTATGGTTATTGCTTCAATTTCTTTTATTGTAATGCTATGGTTAGTATTTCTAGAATTTTATCATACATTAGTGTTGATAATGGAGATACTTCCTTTCTACTCATGGATGAGTCCCTAATATTTCTCTAATACAGTTAGTATTACCTCTTGGCTTTAAAATAGATGCTGATTACCTTATTTAGAAAAGGTTCATTTACTTCTATGCCCCATCATGGTTTTTTTTTTGAGAGAAAAGGGGATTGTATTTTTTCATGAGCCTTTTCTCTATCACAGAATCATGTGTTTCTGTTGTTTTGTTATTAATATGATTTTCATATTTTTAGTTCTCTTAATATTGAATTAATTGCATTTTTGCTATATATGCAACTTGGTCATAATATATTATCTTTTACAATATATTGTGGTAGCCCTTTCGCTAATATTTTATTTGAAATTTTTGTATCAATACTCATTACACATTTTAATGTATAATTTTTTTCTCTGACTTTCTTCCCCTGGTTTCAGCATCGAGGCTATATTTATCTCTTGGAACAAATTTGGTAAGATTCCATTTTTTCCCACATTAATAAATAATTTACATAAAATTAACTGTTCTTTGAATTTTTAATAGATTTCACTTGCAAATACATTTAGTCTTGTTTTTTTTCCCCTTTGGGGATTAGTTTTGGGCTTGTTCAATTTTTTTCCTGCTAAGATTGAGTTAAATTCTTTATTCTTGTCTGGACTTCTGATTGACTTCACTATTTCCTTTGCCAAACCTAAACTCACCATGACACTTACCAGATAACTCTATGCCTTGCTGCCTGCCCAGCACTAACCTCTTCTCCCTTGTTTTCAACCTCTAGTTCTGAAAGCAATAATCTTATCAGTGCTACCAGTGTGTGTGTCAATGATTTGCTCTATGACTACAATAGCCATCTTCATTGTTCAAAACCCTATTCCCTGGCCACCATTCTTCTAGATTTGTTGTCTGCTTTCTATAAGAATGGACTATCCTTGAGGACAGGGAATAGCTTGCTTGCCTGCACTTATAATTCTAAGACCTAGCAAGGTGTCTAAAATATAATAAGCATAGTATATGTATTTACATATATACACATGTATATGTCTACTATATATAGAAAAAACAACATAATTTGGTTGAGGTAGGAATTAGAAATATCAGAATAGAATTTATGTAGTAGGAGACACATAAACTGAGCATTGATGTATGCTAAGGATTCTAAGAGGCTACAGTAGAGATGGAGTGCCTTAGAGGTATGGGAATGAGGAAAGAGACATATACACCACACATATGTTAAAAATTTACTGATAGTTTAACACTTACACACCTGAATTATAGTTTGCTCCATTTCTACAACTCAGCCTAAGACCCACTATAATTATAACAAATCAGCAAATCTGCATTTAGGGTGGTTGGGGGAGATAGGGAATTAATTACTTCCATTTTGGACCATCAGAATTTGAAATATTTAGTAGGACAGTCAGGTGGGGTCTGCTGAATATTTGGAAATGTCCAACAGAAGTCGAAAATAACTGGAGCTCAGGGTTATACATGTAGATTTGGAAGTTATTGGCATGAAGATGATAATTGAAACCATAGATAAAAATGTGCTTTGAAAATGATATAGTGCTCTGCAAGTGTTAATTATTGTTGATGCTACCTCTTTGAAGGCATCCTTAAAATTTACTTCCTCTAGGCAGGCAATTGATTAAGCCCACTTGACTCAGCTACAGATAACTCCTCTTTCCTGTACCCCTTAGCATGAAGAAGATCATTTTAGATGAGATTTTATACTTCTTGATTTTCTTTTGTGGCATCACTTGAGTTTTGACATATATGGATCCCTCCACCCCCAACTAAAACCTTTAGTAGGCAACAAGTATTTATTTACACTTACCTGTGTGCTAGGTCATTGGGAACACAAAGACAGAAGTCCAAGTCTCAGTCCTCAGGGAATTTATGATGTATTAAAGAAAATAGCAAGCACATAGAAAATTACACACAAAACATATGCAAAATAAACATCAAGTATTTGCAGGTGAGAACATTAATCATCAGGGAATCAAAGAAAGTCCTCTTGAAGAAGTTACTCATCACTAATGGGGTGAGAGTCGGGGAGTAGGGATCTAGACAGTTAAAAGTGAGAAAGGAGAGTGAGTATTCCAGGCATAGGAGATGGCTTCTATTTGCTAATGAGATCATCAAGAGACAGAGAACATAGAACAGGGTTCTTAAGTTGTTTCTTTTCATCTTCATTATTACAATTTCCTTTGTTCCTACTTTACACAAGTAAATAACCTATCCAAAGGTACGGAGGTGAGAAATTCAATATTGTGGACTCAGAAATACAAGTAGGCCAATTTAGCTGGAAGAAAGACAATGTAATGAAGGAGAATAATGTGTGATAAGCCTGGAAGGACTTTGAATGTAAGCAAAGGAGCTTGAATTTTAGCCTAGAAGTAATAGGAGGCTGTTGATACTTCTTGAACAGGGTAGTGATATGATCAGACCTCTGCTCTTATAATATTAACCTGACAACTGGGTGGATGATACAGAAGAGAAGAAAGAGGCTGAATATATGGAGATTAATTAGCATCTAATTACAATAGTCCAGGCAAGAGGTTATGAAGGCTTGAACTTGGGTAGTATCCATGTGAATGAAGAGAAGGGGTTGGATGTGAGAGCTATTGTGGTAGTAAAATAAAGAAGTATTAGATAAAGGAGGTGAGTGAGAATGAAGAGTTCATGGTGATTCTTAGGTTGTAGAATTGGACTTTTGAAAGGATATTGATGCCTTCAGCAGAAACATGGATATTCTGTAGAAGGATGATTTTAAGGAGAAACACAGTAAGTTGTGTTTTGAACATGTTGAGTTTAATATGTTTATGGGACACCAGATGGAACTATCCAGGAGGCAGCTGATAGTGGGGCACCAGTGCTCAAGAGAGAGTCAGGGAAGGATAGATTTGGGAGTCTTCTTCAGAGAGATAATACTTGAATCTTTGAGACTTAACAAGATGATGAAAGGTCAGAAAATTTAGAAAACATTCTGAAGCTAGGGTCCATAAGCTCTAAAAAATATTTTCTTAACTATATTTCAATATGACTTATTTCCTTTGTGACTGCATATATGGTTATTTTAAGCTTTTAATAACATTATTCTAAGAAGAGGTTCCTAAACTTCACCAAGCAGCTAAGGGGTATATGGCATAAATAAAATTAAAAAGCCCCTGATAGAAAGAAGAGATGAGGGCCTTAGACAGATGGTTGTTCCTCTTGAGCACTGACCTTTCCTTGTATGTCACATGTATTAATTAACAAAAGCTGGCATTTATGTAGCACTTTAAGGTCTTCAAAGAGCTTTACATATTTATTTTCACAACTCTGTCAGGGAGGCATTGTTATTAGCCTAATTTTACAGATGAGGACTAAGAGAGGTTAAGTGACTTTTTCCTGTGTCAAAAAGCTGTTAAGTATCTGAGGCAGGATTTGAACTTAGATCTCCCCAATTCTTTCTATTTCCAGCTCTCTATCCATGATATCACATAGATACCTCACTCATTTATTCACATATTCCTCAATGGTCTTGAGTAGAAGATCACACTGTACATAGGCAGGCTCTATCAGCAAGACATGCTGTGCATAACAGGGAGAGTCAGTAGCAAGACTGAATAGAGAAAATGTGGTGTTTTACAGAAAATTTGAATTTTAAAATTTGTGTTTTTGAAGGTCTAGGAAACAGGTGGAAAGAGAAGGGATTACGTGAAGAAAAGAATGAAGGTAGTCATTTTACAGAGGGAACCAAACCAGCCTTCATTGGCCTCTTGACTTCTGTACTTCAAAATCATACCTCTGTGGCTGGCTCATTCTGGAAGGTCAGAGCTTTCATGTAGATCTGAGCCTCAGTCTTCCCAGGCAGGTAGGACTAAAGCTCTAGAATTGGAGAAAATCTCAGATGATAACTGTTGGATGTAGATGAATTGAAGTGAACTGAATCCAGATATTTCTTAAAAGTCTTTCCTGAAGGAACTTGTGTCATTTTACCTTATGAGTCATTCCAGTATTTAACAGTTTATTCTATAAACAAGTTTTTCTTGATGTCTCCATGGAGAATTTTCCTCTTTGGGGAACCTCAGTAGAGCTGAGGAATTTATTGGTCCCCACTTTACATTGCCAATTAATTTAAGAATTAATGCAATGGGAAAGGCACACCTGGCTTTTTGGGTACTCTTCAAGAAAGACCACAATGGCAATGTGAAGTGCAATTATAATTATACTTTAATAAGGTAAAGAGGGAATAGGGATAAATCACATAGAAAGTACAGAGACAAATGGTGCAAAAGGTGGGAAAGGTAAAGAGGCAGATGTCATAGGGGAAGGTGGTGTAGGAAGGCAGACAGCAATGGGAAAGAGAATGGGGAATGGAGTTAAATCACTTGTAATCACAAATTAGAATTGGGAGTACTTGAGCAGCATGAACCCTTATGAGGCGAAAGAGTGCTTTGAAGGGGTTTCATTTTCATAGTTTTTGGGGGTGATGCATAGGATAACTCTTATTGTGCTACCTTGGGATTCATTCATTACTATATCATATTCAATAATACATATCAACATTATCAATTCTATTTGACAATATGCTGCTCTTACTGTGGATATCTGAAACTTATCTAAGATTTACCTATCATAGGACCAAAAGGTTCCAACACCAAGATGTACATAGTTTCCCTGGATTCAGCACCTGTTACCAGGATGCGATTTTTGGTGAATGTATGATACAATTGTAAATGATACTCCTTTGATCAATGGGAACGTGGGTATATGACTTCCAGGATCCCCTTTGCAATCTTACTTCCTGTTATTGTTACTTTATACAGGCTACTTCTGAACTCACTTATCCAGCCTGGGGTTGTGAGGAGGTGATCAGGGGGACCAGAACAAGACACAATTTAAACCAGGAAGCTTCATTCCATGCCATCATGAGTCAGTTCCTGCCATAGTTTTTCTTCTCTAATCTAAATAAGCTCAATGCTACTTCAACATCATTTTGATATTTTCAAAGTCAATCTAGAACTGGTCTACGTGATAAAATATACATACACATACACATAAACACATATATATATACACACATATACACAGATGCATACAGTAATATATATGTATATCACATATACATATATATACAGCAGCACATGTGTGCATATATGCATATATACAGTAGAATATTTGTGTATATACATGTATATGCATACCTACCTATATATTAATTATATATATATACACATCCATATATGTATTTATTACATATAAATACATATATAGTGGGACATGTTTGGCTTGTCATTTAAGGGACCTGTTGCTCTTTCTCTTAAGTCCCACAATTCCCCAGAAAGTACCTTGAAAACAATGTAAGTAGACTATTTAAATGGGTTTCCACAAGGTTGGGGGGGTAGGAAAATTGTGTGGATTTGAATGCTACCTATTTGAGTATGCTTTCAATTGAGAGGTGGTCAGTGGGGGAATAAAATGCTTTATTGCTTTGTGTACTGTATGATATTCTTGAGTGCAGCACTTACACTTGTCCTATGGTTTAGTCCCAAAGCTAACAGAGTTGTTCTTTCTCCAGAGGACTTGCCTTGGCAGTACAAGTCAGGTAAAAACAATAGAGTCTATTCACTCCCTCTTTCCTTAACCTGGATCTCAGCTCCTTTGTTCCTATGAATAGGCTTTGAGGAGAGAAGGACAGGGTATGGATTTAGAAGGGTAGTATGGGAAAAGAGGTAAAGAGATGGAGTTGTCCAAATGAGGGTGTAGCTTCTCAGAAGATGGGATGTATCAGGATTATGGCACTGGAGTGTCAATAGAATGAAACTTTCTTGAGGGCAAAGACTGTTGCATTTTTGGTTTTGGATATTCGTATCTAGCACATAGCAAATACTTAATAAATGCTTGATTTATTGCTGGCTGATTGATTGAGTTCTTTGGTTGCCCTACCTTTTGTAATTGTAGAGCTATTCTTGTTATGTAGATCCTAACAGAGATATTTGGGGAAGCTAAAGAGATGGTCTGATACTAGAAACCTGCAGGACTCACTCCTTCCACACACACAGGCTTGAGTGAGTGGAGAGGGGTAGGTACTCCTTACTCTTCACCCCTCCCACCTAGCAGTTGGAAATCAGTTGGAAATGGAGGCAGGACTAATATCTTCTTATTAGGCTCAGCAAGGCAAATCCCTAATAATGTTCACTTTCCCAACTTATATTCCCCACAGGTTTGACCAAGGGTCAATAGGAGAAGCTTGATGTCTTGTTGTTATCTGGGACAGATGAGGATCTGACTTCTTTGGCTGTAAATGAAAGGAACCAGGCTTTATGATAGCAGTGAGTATGCCCAAAATAATAGCCAGGCCCAGCTACTAAAGATGAAGTTTATATTGATAAAAGAAGAAAGGAAAGCAGGGAATGGGGTTTCAAGGATTTGGATAAGATCTAGGAAGCCCTGAACTCTTAGGTAGAAACTGCCCCTCCCCCCCAGGAGGGAATAGCAGACTTTATATGTAGCTGGCCCTCAAAGCTTATAATAATTACTTCTAATATCTAAAATAACTAAATGAATAACAAATGCTATTGCAAGAAAGGTCTAATACCCCTAGACAGGCAAACTCCTAAGAAGAAACCAAAATGGCTTTTGCCACTATGGTCCCCAAGGCAATCCCAAACCAGGACCAGCAAGCAAAGTGACCTGCTCACTTTAACCCCCAGGAATCAACTTTTTAACTGCTCTCAAACTGTTCCTTCACCCAGAATTCTCCAAGGGGGGGTCCCCTGGAATTCTGAGTGAGGCTTGACCCTGTATCTTGCAAGAATTCCACCCTGCCATTTTCCATGTTGCATTCTTCACTTTCAGAGTTCCACATAGCGCCATATGACCATGAATGCCAAATTCAGTATTTAGTTAATATTTGTGCGTCTGGAGAAAGAGAGTAAATCAAGACTGTCCCTTAAAATTCTATCATTGACTTAGTTTGGAGCAGAGGGCTCTGTTCAGGCCCATTCATGAGAACCCTTTAAACCAATGGTCAGCAACATTTTTGGCCATGAGAGCCATGAACGCCTGTGGAAGGAGGAGGATGGAGGTAGGGAGGTGGAGCCAGATATGGCTGGAGAACCATATGTTGCTGACCCCTGCTTTAAACTAAGTAGGAAATGCTTCACCTGTGTTAGTTGTGTTCTGATGGCAGTGAGATTACAGCCATCTCTGTTTTTCTTAATTTTTGTAGGAGTGGGAAGTGGGCCTGTAGGAGATTTTAACCAAGCTATAGAGCCTAGATCTAGAAAGTAAAAATTTCAAAATAAAGCGTGAATTTTTGAGCCACACATCTCCATGGCTGCTTAGTTTGGTGAGGATCTGATAGCAAATGTGTTTGACTTCTCACCTTGGACATGGATAATGTGATTCTCATATATGGTTATTAGCATAATGTGCCACTCTACCTTCATCCCAGGCTTTGGTAGAAGCTCAAGTAGAATTCCTCTCCAACATAAATATTTCACCATGCCCTGAAGAAGGACCCTCATTCCCAACTCAGAGTGAAGCCAAGTACACAGAATACATTTGGATCCTTTCTCTTATAGAGAAAGGTCGATTATGTTTATTATTTCCCTGATGGGAGACTATGGTTGCCATGGAAATTCCACTATGATTAATGAATAAATGAAGAGTAATAATTAACCCAGGAAAATAAACTTATGAAATATTGATAATGGACAATAGAGGAAAGGGGTTGCACTATGTATGTCTGTTTTCTAAATGGAAAGCTAATGGCAAAGAGCCTTCCATTTGGGATAAGGACAGACTGTACTTGTATATCTGTTGACCTGATGAGGTAATTAATTCCCAATAATAAAAAAGAACATTACCTAATTCCCACTTTTATTTTCATGTTGTATTAGGCAGCTACAGAATGCACTCAGACAAATGATTTATTGACCCTTCTGATAATGAAAGAATAGTCCTAAGCTTTGGAAAAGCTCCACTCAATCTACATAGACCAGTGGGGACCATTTATTCTTTCTAATATGTAGCTGTTAACGCAAGTAAAGATTAGGATATCTGAGAGCATCAGCCTGAACATTGACACTGATGTCCAATAAGGTCTTTGTAGCATAGTTGTACTTAGCAGGGATCGTTTCATATCTTCAGTCTTTTCTCTTAACTACCACATGTGAACCTCATTGAGAGCATCAATAGATACTAAAGATGCTGTATTTCCAGGCTGTAGTTCCTTAAGAAAAAGACTAGCTGATGGTGGCAATTATACCTTTGGTTTATGAGAATACTCAAGGAATGGTACCAAGAGGGAAGTGAGACTGTTTTCCAAAGTGATATCGGTAACTGGGGAATCTAAGGCTTTACATCTTATCAGATAAGAAACACCTATTAGAAAACAAATGAGCTCAGAGTTAAAAATCTATAGACTTTAAGAAAATAGTATACTGGATGTTTCCTTAGAGCTTGCTAGGATCAAAAGGGTTAAGTGACATGCTCCAAGTTTTTATAGGTCAGATTTAAGATAGTCCAGGATGACTGATGCTCAATCTAGCACTATTTCCACTGTACTACTTGATTCTTTTCCATCATCATTTCTGGCCAGAGAAATGGAAGTTCTTAGTCATCCTAGAACCTACGCTAGCCTTAAAAGCCAAGAAGAGGCATTAACCTATCAAAGATGCCCCCTCTTACATCCTCTTATTGGTTATTACAGGGTGATTTGCATCTGGTACTTTACCCAGAAACAGGAGAGACATTCTGTTTTTTGTTGGGGAGTTCACTCTCTTGGGGTTGCTCTCTTCAGTTTTTCCTGATAGTTTTTCTTAGGTCTTGATTGTTAGGAGGACAGGTAGTAGGACTATCAGTGAAGAGCTTATGGGAATATAGGGACAAAAGCAATAAAGAATGGATTAACATGTCTGGGCTATTGTCTGCATAAATTGGCAAGAATATCAAGAGATACTCAGAAAAGCTAATGAAACTCAACTTACCTTCTTAATCTTGGAAACATATTGCAAAGAAGTTATCATAACAACTACCTGGTGTTGAAGAAGGGTTGCTAGAAAGAGACAGTCACAGGGAAACAGACAGATACAAAGATTCAGAGAGACACACAGAGCGATTAATAGAAAAGAACAGAAAAAGCAGAGATTTAAATGAAGGAATGTCAATAAAATTTGATGATAACTTTGCAGCCAACCCCTCAAATTTGCCATATAGTAATCTTGGAGCATGCATTTCTATTTCTTCTTATGGGATTATAGTTAGTATGCACTCTCCTTTTCTGGTTCTGATTTTTTCACTTTGTAAAATTTCACAAAGTTCTTATGGATTTCTTTATATTTATCATACTTTATCATATTCAACCATATAAATGTGCCACAATGTATTTATCCATTTTCATAGTTATATATTTAGGCTGCTTCCAGTTTTTTCAATGATAAATAATGCTGCTCTGAAAATCTTTTAATAAAAATTCTTTAAATAAAAACACTTTCACATATATTTTTAATAGTGGGGAAAAGGTTGCGATTATTGTTATGTCTTTTACTGTTGAATTGCTCTCTGAGAGATTTCCCAGGTTTACAAAGGCAACGAATAGATCAACTTATTTCTCCACAACCCTGTCAGCAGTTTTCATCCACTTTATTTTTCCCCTGTAGATGGTTGGACCAATCTTTTTCAAATTGGTATAGTTTCACTAAGAGTTTTCACTAGTGGTGTGCAGTGTTCCTAGGTCTAGTTAGTATGATGATAGTAATTTTTAGAAAAGGAACCATTAGAGACCTTTGCTATGAAAAAGCAATCTTCAGTGATGGTCTTTAAATTCAGCAAATAAAGGCAGTAAGATATAGAACCAAAGATGAAAAGATTTATACTTATAACCATGAATATCCTAATCCAATCCAATAAACATTTATTAATTGTCTACTGTATGCAAACCTGTATGACAGGCACTATCACTCTATTACATACCTGATGAACTATGGGGAACAGACATTCTAAAAGCTACTCAATTGAGAATCCTAAGGGAAAAATAATTATAGCTTGTTTTAACACTTCAAGTTTTGTAATGAGTTTTACAAATGTCATCTCATAATCCTTACAACTAACCTGGGATGCAGGTGCTACTTTTATTACCAGTTTTACAAATGTGGAAATTAAGGAGGTTAAGTGACTTCTCCAGACACAGATAGTAAATGTCTGAGGCAGAATTTGAATTCAGTTCTTCTTGCCTTCAGGTTCAGCAACTCTATCCATTGTACCACCCACCTGAAAACAACCAACTGTTAATGGCAGTACATGATAGAAGAATGGCTGTGAAAATAATGAGTTTTATTGTTAGGATAAATGAGAGACACTGTTGTGATAATGTATAGAGAGCTTACCTTCAAACCCAGGAAACCTGAATTTAGATTCTGACTTTGACACATCCTGGCTCAGTGATTCACTGTTGCTCTAAGCATCTCTTAAAGACAATACCTTTGTACTGGCAAAGGGAATTTCCTTCTCTGGGAGTTCCCTATTTGGAAGAGATCACAGATCTACTCCATATCCCCTTTGGGTAATGTCATCATCTATATAGATACGAGCTCTTACTAGTCTTTAAACCTCAGAAAAACAAGAATCATAGCTTATCTAAACTTCACATCTTTCCTAGTGCCTAGCACAGTACTTTGCATATAGTATGCACTTCATAAGTATTTTCTGATTTTTTTTTCTGTTTTTGTTATTTTAGCATAATTACTGAAAGTTAGAACCTGGGTTTGAATCTTGTTTCAGACACATACTAACTGTGTGGTCATGGGCAAGCCTCCTAACATCTCAGACTTAGTTTCTTGGCACCACATAGCTTAAAGGAAAATGCTTTACAAAATTTAAGGCTCTCTAAAATCGTGGATTCTTGTACAATAAACCTCATGCTGGGATGACACATTCCTCTAAGTGTGTTGGTATGGATGTGCATACACACTAACACATATGCCCATGTATGCTCTTTTGTGTTTTAGTGTTCTAAATCGGTTTGCAGACAGTGATTGCTTTGTTGTATATCCAAGTAGGTGTGAGTGAAAGTAGCCCAAGTTTGGTTTGAGAGGTGCCCATATCAGAACCTTGCCAGAGTATTCCTCATCTGGATTTTTCTGTGCTATCCAGGCACTCTGCCGAATTCATCAGGCCGGAATAATGATGCTGCCTTTTGCCATTCATTCTCATCAGTTTTAATGAAGATAAAGGGGCTCACTTTATGTGTCCAGTTGGGCTTAACAAATTAACCAGGCCACAGGAAAGCTGCATGCGAGTAGAATATTTGTTCTCATCATGTTCATTAGGAGAGATAAAGTTAACTAACCTTTTTCTGTATTTCTTTTCTAGGCCCCAGAGAAAGCTGTGGAGCTGAAACATCATCTGTAATCTGATTTCTGAAGGGCCCTTTCCTAACCTCTCCTTTTATGATCATTTCATGAATGCGGCATTGAATCAGCATCATTATGTGTTTAAAAAAATATTATGCCCTGTATCTCAGAGTTAATAGTCCAGAACTAAACATCCCAGCTCCTCTTAGAACAACAGGCTATCAGAAACCTAAGTAGGGTGGCTGTCTTGGTTGTTTCTTCACAGTATATTTTGTGCTGTTCTTAATCAAGGTGGGCTCAGGAATAGAAGTTTTATTGGTCCAGCTGCTGGTTCTCTATGTAACTCTGAGTTACCCCCTTCCTTCTTCCCATACCCCATCATTTATTATTTGTAGGGAGAGATCCAAAGCCCGTGCAAGTTGCTGGAACTCAGAATATAGAGCCATAACAAATAATTTTTATGTCTGGGACAAAGGAGGAATGGGCCTGGGAAGCTTGGGATGTGACTTACAGAGAGGGGAAATACATCTTGGAACAGTACTGTCAGTACTCCTTAAATCCATTAAATCCTTAATAAAATTCTTTTAAAAAATTAAAAATTTGGAGAGAAACCCCAGTTGTCCCACTAGTTATGACTTTGTTAGAGACTGAAGAGGAAATATGAGACCAAAATGAAATAATAGATGCTCATCCTCTCATCATTTAATTCCTACAAATAGCTATCAAATTAATCTTATTAGAAAACAGATCTGAACATATTCAGTGGCTCCTTATTTCCTTTTAGACAAAATATCAACTTAGCTTGGCATTCAAGGACTTCCATAATTTGTCTCTAATCTTTTTAGCTTAATTTTGCATAATTCTCTTTCCCAGACTCTGTAGAATCAGCTTTCCCCTAAACTCAACTTACTATTTCCCATTAGTATATATTTGGCATTTATATAAGCTATTTGCCATATCTGGAATTCATTCTCTCTTCTCTCTGACTTTGAGAATTCCTATCATATCCCAATCTTTCTCTCTCTCTCTGTCTCTCTCTGTCTCTGTCTCTGTCTCTCTGTCTCTCTGTCTCTCTCTCTCTCTCTCTCTCTCTCTCTCTTTCTGTCTCTCTCTCTCTCTCTCTCTCTCTCTCTCTCTCTCTCTCTCTGTCTCTCTCTCTCTCTCTTTCCTATCTATCAATCTATCTATAATCTATCTGTCTGTCTGTCTGTCTGTCTGTCTATATCATCTATCTTATGTAGGTAGGTAGCTAGGTGATACAGTGAATAGATTGTTGGGAATGAAATTAGATTTGAATTCAAATTCAGATTCAGACACTACCTATGTGACCCTGGGCAAAATTATTTCAACTGTTTGTCTTAGTTTCTTCTCAATTTCAAATATGAAATGAGATAACAACACCTACCTACAAGGGTTGCTGTGAAGATCAAATGAGAGAACATCTATAAAGCCCTTACTGCAGAATCTGGCATTAATTAAGCACTATATAAATGCTTTTGTTGTTCAGTCATTTTTCAGTTGTGGCTGACTCTTTGTGATGCCATTTGGGATTTTCATGGCAGAGATTCTGGAGTAATTTGCTACTTCCTTTTTTATTTTTTTAAAACCCTTACCTTCCATCTTGGAGTCAATACTGTGTATTGGCTCCAAGGCAGAAGAGTGGTTAAGGGTAGGCAATGGGGGTCAAGTGACTTGCCCAGGGTCACACAGCTGGGAAGTGTCTAACATCAGATTTGAACCTAGGACCTCCCATCTCTAGGCCTGGCTCCCAATCCACTGAGCTACCCAGCTGCCCTCTGCTACTTCTTTTTCTAGCTCATTTCACAGATGAGAAAACTAAGGCAAAGTAAAGTGACTTACCCAAGGTCACAGGGTTAATAAGTGTCTGAGGACAGATTTGAACTCAGAAAGATGAGTCTTCTTGATTCCAGGCCTGGCACTCTATTTACTATGCCACCTAGCTGCCCCTATATAAATGCTAGCTATTATTAAAGAGATAAATATGAGTATAACTAAATATAATATGAAATAATTTGGGGAGAAAGTACTACCTCCTCCAAAAATCATTCTCCTGCTGACAGTGCTTTCTCTCCCCTAAATTAACTTGTATAGTTGGACCTCATGTTATGTGACCAATGTGTTCCACAACCTGTCACATAAGTTGAAAATCATGCATAATAGTGATATTGTATATTTTATTTTTCAATAAGTATTTCTTAGATGACCATGCCTGGGTACTTTATGACTTTTCTTAGACTTATCAGCAGCATGACTCTTGTACATTAGGACTATTGTTAATAACTAAGTAGTGTCAATGAAACCAAGAGAAGTACTGCTTTGATGCTTTGATCATGACACAACTTGTTACAAATGGGAACTATGGACAATGAATAATGCCAGAGTTGATGTTTGGTGCAAAATACTGTAATAACTTGCACATTTCTCAAAGCAAGAATAAGCAATAGGGCAAACTATAGTGAGACTTTATAGCCATTGGGAAAATGGTGGGGATTTAGTGCATAATTAAAAAAAATTTACACTTTTTTTGCCTTTTTTTTTGGACTATCTGACGTGTATAACTGAATTTGTTTTCGTTTAGTTCAAATAAAACAAGATCCTTCTGTATTATATTTAGTTATGTACATTTTGTATTTCTTCAATTTATGCATAACAATGCTTGTATGGCAGGTGGGATGAATGGTGAGTATTTGGTATACATATGGTAGTGTTTCCAGGGCTATATCCACTGAAACTTCTCACCCCCTACTGTTTTTTTTTTCCTTTCTCCTATTTCTAGAGCAGAATACTCAAGAATTTCCCTTAGGTATAATGTAGTCTCTTTGCTGAGTTCCTTATAAAGTTGTGATATAATTAAATAAATGCATATATATATATACATATATATATATAAAGTCATAATATAATTGAGTCAATATAAATCGTTAGACTATTGGACCTGAAGTCAGGAAGTTAAGAGCACACATCTGACTTTAGACACTTCATAGCTTTGTGACTCTGGGCAAGTCACTTAATCTCTGTCTATTCTAATTTCCTCATATATAGAATTGGTGTAAGAGTACTTGTCTCCTAAGGGTTTTTGTGATGATCTAACGAGATAATATTTGTAAAACAGTAAACTATAAAGTTTTATATAAATGCCAGCTATCACTAATTAATTGAGTAATTAACCCACTAATTGGGCATAGTATATAATTTGGTCATTAGATGGCACTTTTCCTAGAGATAAATTATTCTACTTTCCATGGCCACCAGCTTGCTAGCCTCTGAGTCATACCTGGTCCCAAGTTCTATACAAATCTAGAGGTATGAGCTAGACACATGCAGCCTCTGTGAACTCTGAGGCATCCTTATCCCAATCCAACGTGTTTAAAGCTTGACTGGTTCCATCTCCCTCTCCTAGTTCTATGGCTTTCCTTGAGGAGACAGTAATGGTTTTCTAATACCTTTGACTGGAATTCCCATCTATTTATTTTTCCCTAAGATTATCGAGAATCGATGGGGTTTTTACTAACATGGTACAATAATAAAAGTTATACAAACTCCACCCCACAAAAAAACCCATGACACCCTCCCCAGAAATGCACATATAGTCTAGGGCAATGATGGGCAAACTAATGGTCACAGGACATTATTCCTCATATGACAAATACAATGAGTAGGATACAAAACAATGAAACTTCAAAAGAGTTGCCTTAGAAACTGACTGAAAGATGAGCATTTCCTTTCCTTTGGCCCCATCTTTAAAAAGTTTGCCCATCACTGCTCTAGAGCAAAGCAAACTCAAGTTTAGAGAGTACATTTGGTCAAGCTATAACTCGTAGTTCCCTTTTGTTAGTACTCCTTTTCTCTTGGGTAATCAAGAAATTTACCTTAAGTATAATGTCATCTCTTTGCTGAGTTCCTTATAAAGTCTGAGTTCTGCCTGATGGTGCCAACTGATTTGAGGGACACCATTGAATACTATAGAGGGAAAATAGGAAATCTACTGTCCTGTGGCCCCTTTAAAGCTAGAGGATTAACTTCTGGTCAAAGAATGTGTGGAGGTGGGTAGAAGGTCTGGTTGAAGTCTTTGTTGAGAACAAATCCAAGGCTTCTCTTCTCTTACATCCCTACCTCAGATCATTCTTTCTCAAAAAGGTTCCGTTAGAATGCCAAACTTGTTTCAAGTCTTGGAATTTCTTCTGCTTTTACAACTCATTTAATAATGTTTTAGACAAAATTGTCTCTATTTTCCTGATTCCATTCTGGCACAATGTTATTCAAAATTCAAAGATCTTTTCACGCTTAGTCTAAGAAAGGTATCTTAATTGATTGATTGAGATATGTTCTCATCTAGGTGAAATATCAGAACTTTAATGGGGTAGGGTAGTTTTGACCCAATGAACCCTCAAAAATATTTTAAAAAAGAAAATAAGGAAAATCTCTCATCTTTGTTCTTTGAACCCCCATTTCCCATGTTTGGAAACTTCATTTTTTATTCACACTCCCTCTTTACAGGATTACAGAAAATGTACTTTTTCTTAATTGCCGTGTGATTTATCAAAACACTCTAATGCAATTAAAACATTTAATAGAGCATAACAAAATGAAAATTATATAAAACTTTCCAATAGCAAACTTCAGGGTTTCCTACAGCAGGGGTGATCTTTTCCTCTATATTACCTCCAAACTGGTGAAGAAGACAAAGTAAATGAAAAGTTTCAGGAATTTACCTGAGGTTTGTCTCAGCAAGCACTCTGAGGGAACAGAAGGGGAAGGTAGCCAGATGTTGACATACCTCCTACTGACCTCACTGAAATCAGAGTTTTCCATAGTTATTTTCACCAGAATTCAGCAGAGTTATTTTAAAAGTACATAGATACCTTGACAATCTAGAGAGAAGAATGAAATGCTTAGAATACTTATATAATAGAATTGAGAGGATTAGATTCTTTAAGTCAAGAATCTTCATCAGAAAAAAAAATTACCCTACTAACTGATTGATCAATCCTTTCTGTCCTTAAATACCCAGATATTTCCTTTAGATAATCAAAAGATGAAATCGTTGGTTTGGAACCTTGCTAAATATTACAATATGCAATACCTTTGCATACATTATCTAGCTCAAACATCATGACAATCCTGTGAGACCAATGGGACAAATATATTTATCTCCATTCTGGAGATGAAGCAATTGAACCTCAACCAATTTAAGTGTCTTGTCTGAGATTAGACAGTAAATAGAAGCAGACCCTATTATAGAGCATAGATCTAGAGCTGAGTGACTTTAATATTCATCCAATCCAATGCAGTCATTTTACAAATGAAACTGAGTCCAAGGGTGCTTAAGGGACTTGTCCAAGTTCATATAGAGAGTAAGTATATAAGAACTCAGATTAGAACCCAGATACTTAGACTTCAGCACCAGGGCTTTTGTCATTGTAAACTCAGGCTATCTGTCTTTCAGGCCAGCCCTTGTTCTCTATGACAGCTGAATAAGTTGATTGACTGATTTCTTCCTTTCCTGTCTATCATCCGGTGAAGTACCAATTATAAGGAAAGATAAAGAAGGGCAGCTAAGGGAACAGCACAAGAAGACAGCTGCCTGAATAACTCATCAAGGAAATCAGCCACCTGTTGATCAATTGTGGGCTATAGCCATATTGATTCCCAGCGGTTGCAGACATTCCCCCTGGGGTTTGCTTAGTTAATATCTGTAAGAACCCAGAAATCTTGAGGACGCACACATCAGCACAACATACATCCTCCAGAACTGGACTAATTATGAAAGTGGTGGGCATGGGAGGTAGAGTGGAGAAAGAGAAAAGGCAATTTCCAGACTGTGATTGTTGCTTTACGGACTGTATAGAAGGAGTCTGTTTATCCAGGTCTAGAAAGAGCACTGAATTTAGAATTAGAGGACCCAGAACCCAGGGGACTCACAGCTTCTTATGCTCAATTTCTTCATTTATAAAATGATTTCCAAGGCTAGATGATTTCCAAGGACTCCTCCACCTCTCAATCAAGGGTCTTTTGATTATTTGGAGGAAATGTCTGGGTATCTAAGATGAGAAAGGATTGATCAATTGGCTAGTAGAGTTATGTTTTTTCTGATGGAAATTTCTGACATAAAGAATATTATCAACTCAATTCACTTATACAAACACAACATAAACCAGTAAGAGAAAACTTAGTGCAGATAGGTGTATAGGCTGTTTTGATCCAGTAAAAAAATTTAGAAAGTTCCAAACCATTGAAAAAAGTAGGTCTAGAGGTGATATCACTATCCTTTCTAGAGAATATAAGAGAATGGTCAATTATTTTCAAAGTGCATGGATCTCTCATTTCTCCCCAGTCAATCTAGAGGGAGAAATGAAATGCTTAGAGTACTCAGGTAATATTAATGCCTTTTCATGTTGGTAAAAGTCCATATTTTCTCCTCCTCAATAAAAAGCAAGGGGTTTTCATCAATCAGAAGGTCAGATGGTCTTTTTGAGACTCTCTTAAAAAAGTGCTTCTAAATTCTTTGTCAATGTAGTTTCATGTTCATGTCACAGTATTTCATCTTTTAGAAGAGGTGATGCAATTGAAAAAAAGCCCAAGCATTCAATTGTCTTTAAGCGGTATAATACCTCCTCAGGGCACTTACCAAACTCAGTATTAAGATACTGCAATTTGGATCACCAGGGCATGACTACTACTCAGGATTTAAAAGACACTCTGTGAGTTCTGTGCCTAAAACTATCTTTTCCAAGCCCTAACCGGTGCACTTACCTTTAGAATCAGCCAGAAGATATGGTTCAAAGCAGAACCTTTACTGAGATTGTATAATAACAATGGTTGATATTAAATATTACCTCATAAACATGAGCCCCATTTCCCACAAATACAGACAATATCAAGGGAAAAGTGGGAACATACAAAGAGTTCAAGTGTAGTGAGACACCCAAGGAGGGACTATGTGATCAAAGCAACTCAAGCCTCTGGTATTACAGATCCTCTATGTCCTTCTTCTTCCTATGACATTCTCATGCTGTTTTATCCTACGGCGTGGTGTCTCTGCTGGGCTCACAGAGCCTTCTTTCTTAACCTTGACTCCTTTTGAAAAACTCTTACTTACTGTCTTAGTAATAACTCTAAGACAGAAAGGCAAGGGCTAGGCAAATGGGGTTAAATGACTTGCCTTATCTAGGAAATATCTGAGGCCATATTTGAACCCTGGTTCTCCTGACTGGTTCTCTATCTACTGTGCCATTTAGCTACCCCTCTCATCTTGACTCTTAACTACCAGAAGTAATTTTCTCATGAATTCATAAATGGCTATTTTTGGTTCTGTCAAGACAGTCTTGGACTGGTCTCTGAGGGTATCTCTAAGCAGGGTTGTCCATTTTTGCTTTTTGGCTTGTTCCTTGGTATCATGGCCAAGAGGGAAGGGTCAATAAGAGAGAAGAGTCTTTTCCCCACTTTCTGCTGTCCTGTGGAAAAAAGGCAGAATCATTCCTTCTTAAGAACAAGGGTTCTTCTTCCTCCAGATTGCCAAAGGTCATATTCTTTCAAATTGCTTCTTGCCCCAACTGTAGTTTCATCAATGAGGCTATAGGATGGTGATGGTGTGGTGGTAGTGGTGGTGTATTAATTGACCAGAGGTGTCTTTTTCAGCTCTTTCACACTATACAAGTGTTTATTCAAGGCCTGCTGAGAGGCTTCAGGGTCAAGATGACCTGGGTTCAAGTACTTTCTCTGACACATGAATGATCTTGGCAAATCGCTTAACCTCATAGTGCTTCAGGCAACTTTTAACAGAATTTAAAAAACTGAATCTTACTTTCAGTAAGTTGTAGAACAGTTGTTATCTGTATTAGTAGGAGAACAATGAAGAAATCATAGATCCAGACCATCTAATCAAAGAGGCACTTTTGTTCCCAATAAAGTACTAACTATTGTTTGGAGAGGGCAATAGAAGCAAAAGACTCTATTTATGCCTCCTAGAAGCTTACTATTTATGGTTAAATGCTATCCAAGCCAGAGCCATTCTTAATTTTTTAGATTTACCATAACACATCAGTAAGAGATGGGAGGAGGACTTTTTTTCTTTCAAGAAAGAATTTCTGAAAGTACAAGCCAAAATCCATTCTCTAATTCTATAATGAATGTTGCCAGAAAGACCTCTTAGAACTTCCTTAAAAAAAAATAAGGTGGGTAAGGGGGTGTGACTTGTCTTACTGCTTAGCCATTTCAGAAACAGGATTCAAGCACCCTTACTACTCTCCATGGTGTTATAATACATTAAAAACCCTCTTTCATCATCTCATTTATTATCTGAAATTACATGGCACTGAAACATTAGAAGACCCTCTCTTCTCCAAGATAGGCTAATTTTAATGATTAACTGAGGAACAGTTAAATTTTACTTCAGTGCTCCACTATCATTATAGAATTAGCATGAACAGCCACGTCCTGGGAGAATTCTAATGAGATAGAGAAAAGATGACAGTCACAACAAATGTGACTCTCTGACATGAGAAATACTGGTCTCAAAAATTCAGTGTCTGGATGGCTATATTTGAGAGATGGAAATGTGGGGAGGAGGAAAGGAAGGGAGAGTTTCAAGATATATTCTTTTTCATTTCTTCTAGTTCTCATTTGTACCTGAAATGGAAGCAGCAGGTAGAAAATTTAACATGGACAAAAATGTGGCACTCATAAAAGCAATTAAATCTTAGTGATGCTCTGACATAAGAATTCTCTAGGACCCAAGGAGAGCCAATTCAGTTTGATTCACTTTGAAAAATGTTTATTTTTTATTTTGATTTAAAGTTTTATTTTTTTATTAATTTATTTGTTGACTACATCAAAATTCCCAGGTATCTCCTTTCCTTCCCTCCCTGCACAAGAGAAGGCATTACTTGATTTATATATATATCAATCTTTCATGTTTCTGTTTATTATTTTTTTCTCTGGAGGTAGACCCTCACAAGTCATTCTTTAAACATTATTTTTGTAGCTGCATATAATGTTCTCTTGGTTCTATTCATTTTGCTTTTAATGATTTCAGGTAGGCCTTTCCATATTTTTTCAAATTAACCTGCTCATCATTTCTTGTGGTATAATAATATTCCATGAAAAAATTTATTAAACTCCTACTATGTGCTAACCATTATGCCGGGTGCTAAAGAAAAAAAGTCCACCATGACTGCATACAAAGACCTAGAAAAGGAAGAGAGCTATTTGAACCAGATGGACTAGTGTCTTTGCATCTCATAGTCCTCAGCTCACCCTTGGCACCAACAACCTGAGGCCATGGAGCCCCTTTGTAAGTACCTTCCTTCTCTGCTAACCCTTTATGGGTCCAAGACTGGTTTCTTTGGCAGGTTAGCCTCATCTCTCCCCTAACATGCCTGTGCTCACCATCACATTGTCCTCTGCCATCACCATATCTTCCCTATCAGCAAATAAATTTGCCCCAGGTACAAGACTTCCTAGTGGCTCTGGTAGGAAGGATTTGGAAGAGAAAGATTAATCATGCAGGATTTGTCTCCATAATTGTTTTCTCCTTAAACCTTATAAGGAGACTGGTTTGAAGATTATACTGTGTCACTAATTTGTGGCCTTTTTGTAATGCCCCTGTGACTTTTTCCTTCCTATTCCTCTTTAGCCACATATTGAAGATGAAACTCCTTCCACTAGAGGAAGTTAAAGTTGCCTCTCAGAGAATCTGGCCTATCCACTGTAGGTTTTATCCTTTGAAGGAGAGGAAGGGATGGTATTGCTTCTAAAAATTAGCTACACATGCAGGCGATTTGGATAAATCAGTTTTTAATGTATTCTGATCTTTGTCATGCATGTTTGCTTGGGCCCCTACTTTTCTTTATCATCATCCTCTCTCTTTTCTAACTGCCATATTTTTCATTTAGAATTTGTTGAAATGGAGTCTTACCTAAGTTTTTTTGCTCTCCTGAGCAGAGAGATGCACTTTGTCGGCCAATTTCCTCCTCATCTCTTGGGGGTGACTGCCTTGCCTCTATAATAAAGATCGGGTCCACCCATCAACTTCCCATTCTCTGATAGTTGTTTCTGCCTCATTATCTCCTTGATTGTTTCATTTTTCACTCTCTCTGTCTGATCTCCATGATCCTTCTAAACATTTGTTTTCAATTATCAATGTTTCTTTCTTTGTTCCTCTGTTTTATTCTTCTTACTCCATGTGTCCTTGAGAAGTTTGGCATTTTCCTACTTTGCTTTTGCTTTCACTATTCTGTATACATGAAAGGTTTCTCTCTTCTCTCTTTTTTCCATTGAATTTCCACCTATTCTTTAAGGATCAAACCCATAAGACCGTAAGACCTCCCTTTGTCCCCCACATCTTGCCCCTATTGTTGTTTAGTCATTTTTCAAATTGTGGCCAACTCTTTATCACCCCATTTGAAGTTTTCCTGGCAAAGATACTGGAATGGTTTGATATTTCCTTCTCCAGCTCACTTTATAGATGAGGAAACTGAGGTAAACAGACTTAAGAGGCTTGTCCAGGATCACACAGCTAGTAAGTGTCTGAGGACACATTTGAACTCAGGAAGAGGAGTCTTCTGACTTCAGGCTTGGCATTTTCTCCACTGTACCACTTGGCTGCCTTCATCTTTCCTGTAGAACCTCACATATCACTTAATTTTGTAGCTTTTTAGTGTGTACATCAGCATTCTGAGTGGAAAGTCCAAATCTGAGCACCTGGGTTTGAATTCTAGCTCTACCACTTGTATACACATGTGCAAGTTAATTAATGTCCCTAGGCCTGTTTCCCCATTGTTAAAAATTAGACTTTCTCATCTAAAATGTCTCTTTCACCTCTAAATCTATTATCCTAGGAGTCTAATATCAAGCCAATAACTAGATTAGGTCAATTGGGGCTTTGTTCTAAATAGTGATATCTTTGTGAGAAGGAACAGTGGTCAGTTTTCTCATGCCCTGCAGATGTCCATAGACCACTATCCCTATACCTTGTAGTGAAGTAAGGTAAACTAAGTCATTGACCAGAAAACCTGTTTTTCTCTGGGGAAAGTGGAAATCAGAAATGAGCTTTCCTGTTAAGGTCAGTCAGCTCAGAATCAAAACAGTCCAGATCCATGAAAGTAACTCCCTCACTCACAAGCAGTCAGTCCGGGATTAGATATACAATGGAATGTCCTCTACCCCACGCTACTGAGGAATATAGCTTCTAGATAAGGTTTGCTTGCTCCATCAAGGTTATGTCTCATTAATGAACATTGTTTGCTTTGTATCTTGCACCCTATAAAACTGCATTTTAATTTCAGTCTGGTGCAACTTTCATGCTGAAGGTTTGCCCTGGTCAGTGATAAATAATTATTGGTATCATTAATTGAAACTTCTGGGTGTCTGGACTCACTTTTTGAAGCACACCACTTCAGTTATCTTCCATTTACCCAAACCCCTATAGGGAAAGGCAAATTTTGGGAAAGCATAGATTAGGGTCACAGGCCACTGAATAATGGGAAAGCATCAGAAGAGTCTTCTTTTGGTTACAAGGTGCCAAGGAGTTGATGAGGGTAAGATAGCCCAGTGAGAGGTTAAGGCAGGGGTCGGCAACGTATGGCTCCATATCTGGCTCCACCTCCAGACTGGCCAGTCCGGGCAGAGCCCCAGGATATGCCCCAGGGGGCCCTTCAGCCCCCCACCCCATATTCCAGAGCCTTCTGCCTCCATCCTCCTCCTTGCCCCATATTCCAGAGCCTTCTGTCTCCATCCTCCTCCTTCCGCAGGCGTTTATGGCTTTCACAACCAAAAAGGTTGCCAACCATTGGTTAAGGGATTGGAGTTATGGAGCCAGCAGAGGTCAAAAGAAGAGGGGAAGCAAAGGACACCCTTTCTATTTGGTTGGCCTGTCCTTTACACTGTTGCTGCCTTCCTTCTCTCCTTCATGAACAAATAACACTTAAATTTCTTTGCTCTGCTCTACTTTTCCTTTTGGCCTAAAAGAGGAGATGAATGTTGGAGATTGAATGGAATAGGTTTTGGTCTTATGAACTTCAAAAGGTTGGAATAGTTACCAGAGGTCTAGGCACGAGTGCCTACCAGAGTTTGCTGTTTTCCCACTCCAGTGAAGGGTGCATCCCCAAAGAAGAACCTGTACAATCCAGCCCAATAGTCAATCAACATGGTAACTGAGGTACTTGTCCTGTAGCAAGAGGGGTGATCTGTCCAATGTCTATGCTGTACCTAAAAGCCAACTTGATAGCAGCTGACTGGGGAAATAAGTCTTGAGAAGCATCTCCCCTGCCAAAGGCTTATTGCATGTGCTTCCTTTGCCACCAGGAAATGAAGTGATTTGGGTGGAGACTGCTTTTTTGTTTGCATTTTCAGCCAATCAAAGGGTTTTTCTTTAAGCAAACTCAGGCTGACAGGGAAAAAGTCAATACCTGTCCACACTCCGAACTAGAGAGCAGGGATCCTACATTATCTATCACATACTTCCAGATGCAGGTTCACCAAATCCCCTCCTTGAGTTAGAAGCAAAGAGAGTCCATTGCAAATGCTCCTAGGACTGGCTTGGTCTTTAATCAATCCTCTCTCTTTAAAAGTTTCCACTTTGGTTGGGAGTTGTCAAGGTCTATGAGTCTTCTGAAGTTCAGAACAGTGCAAGACAGTTGTACTCCCCTTCATTCTTCTATGTGGATTTCCATCTTTATCTAAATTAAGGAATAAAGTTGTAAACTAACTTGTAATGTAGCTGGGAACACATTAGATCTGTAATCAGAAGACCTGGGTTTTAAACCCGGCGAATGGCACTTACTGTTGAATTATAGGAAGCATCTAGGCAGTGCAGAGGATTGAACATTGGACCTGCAGTGAGAATGAGACCTGAGTCCAAATTTTGGCATGTTTCAGTGTTCCTATCCAAAAAATGTGAATAATGATATAACCTGCCTCCCAGGATTGTTGTGAGGATCAAATTAGTTAATATTTGTAAAGTATGTTGCAAACCTTAAAGCACAATATTAATATCATTATTTACTTAATTAACATTTTCTTTGAGCCTATGGTTCCTAAACTGTGAAGCAGATATAATGTCAAACCTAAAAGTGATATGTAAATGTGAATTATTATTAATATGATTTGTTCTCATCTTCATCATCACTTCTTAACTTGCAGGGAAAATCAAATGAAGTAATTAATAGTTAATGATTCACAGCTAAAAGAGCAACATAAATCTTAGAATCACAAATGTTAGTCCTGTAAAGAACCTATTCAAGAAGAAAGTGAGGCTCAAAGAAAAGAAATGACTTATTTAAGAGCATATATAGACTACCAGTCTGAAAACTCAAAGCACATTTACACAAAAAATTTACATTATTCTTGTTCTCATTTTGATTCTTCTGAATTTTATAAGGGAGAGGTCTCCATTTTGGAAGTGAGGGAAAAATAGATATGTAGAAATAGGATATGTACAAACAATCAATTAGTAAAAAAAAACAACAGTTAGTAAGGACCTGTTATGTGCCAGACAGTGTGCTAACTGCTAGGGAAACAAAGGCAAAAGACAATCCATTCTCTCAAGAAGTTCACAGTCTAACACAGGGGAGAGGCAATATGAAAACAACTATATACAAACAAGCTATATAAAGGACAGATTGTACCTTGTAGAGAAAAGCACCAGAATTAGAAGGGTATCAAAAAAAACTTTTTGCAGATGATGTTTTAGATGAGTGAGTCCTAAAGGAAGCCAGAGAAATGAGAATTTGTGTGACAACAACAAGAAGTTAATGGCAGAGCTAGGAATGGAGGTCAGGGCTCTTTATTCTTAGTCTGGAATTCCATACAAAAAATTATAAAGTTCTGAAAATATTTTTTTAAAAATACATTCTTCTTTGAACACTTAGATAATGCTTTCAACAAAGCTCCTTTTCCTACTCTGGTTGATGAGTTGGACTGATCTATCCAAATTTTTGCTTCCTATTCTCCAAGATAATCTTGCACATATTTGAGATTTTGTGGTTGGAGAATCTTTTCCCACTTTTTACTGATGTAATTTTCAATGATGTGTAAGGGGAATCAAAATCCATTAAAAAGTCTAACCAACCTAGATCTTTGACTCAAAAGACAAGAAGTCCCAGGATTATATAATTAGATAGCTAGGTAGTAGAGTGGATAGATACCTGGTCCTGGATTCAGGTAAACCTAAGTTCATATTCCTGACTCAGACACTTACTAACAGTGTAACACTGGGAAAGTCACTTGATCACTGTCTGCCTCAGTTTCCTCATCAATAAAAGGAATACTTAACTTTCTGAATTGTGAGGATCAAATGGGATATTTGTAAAGTAATTTGAAAATCTTAAAAGTTCTATATAAATTCTAACTCTTATTATTATAATCAGGACCTGACTTCAACAATACCGAGAAGTCTTTTCACTCTCTTTAATATTTCTTGCTGTCTTGTGAAATTATTGGCTTCTTTTTGGTCTGTGCTAATTTTTAAGGAATTTGTTGCTTAAATTTAAGGGTTTGGATCTTTTATGCCAAGCTACTAATCCTTTTTCCAATTCTTCCCTTTCTCTCATTTCTTTTGCAGTTTTCCCTCTAGTACTCTAATTTCATTATAAAAATATTTTAAATTCTTTTTATTTAATTAAAACTTTTTATTTTTTCCAGATTACATGCCAATATAATTTTTTAAATAGTTGCTTTCTGACATTTCACAATCCATGTTCTCTCTCTTTCCCTATTTTTAATAATAAAATTATAATAAAATTTCTTATTATTATAAGAATAATTATAAGATATATAATTATGATTATATTATATTATAATTATAATTTCTTATAATAAAATTATAAAAGTTCTATATAAATTAATTTGATTTCTAAATTCCTATCCATTTTGTGATTTGTTCAGTTAAGTTTTAAGAATTGTCTTGTTTCCCCACTACAAAAACAGAATAAAGAAAAAGTAGTAATTACTGTGTGGAAAATCTAAAAGGAAAAACCTTGCACATTTCCTTTTACATGTAAGCTTTTAAGTCTTCTTGAAACCACCTGTGTTGGCAAGGTCATCAACCCTGTGAAAAGAGTTTGCATGGTTATGGAATTTCCAAACAGTTAAATTGGATTACTGAGAATATACAAGGTCTTTTATAATACAGAAATTATTTTTATACCAGGATGAGTTAATAATCTAACAAGAAGAGAAAGTGAAATTTCTTATATGTGTTGAATTCTGGTAAAACTTTATTGCTTAATTGCAACTCCTTGAGAGTGAAATTAATTATATTCAGCTATAAGCTGTGGTGAGTGAAAGTTGCTATTTGAGGTAAAAGTTCTTGGGACTGTAAATGATATTATTTTGAGGTTTGAATTCAGGTATAGTTGTCTGATGGATCATTCAGTGAGTAACCCATCATTCAAGAGAAAAAGCCACAAGTTACTCAGATGGACTGTGATTCTGAACTGTCATAGGTAGAGGTCTTTATCTGGGAAAAAGCCAAGGGGACGACCCTCAGCACACCTGAATGTAGGATCCCTTTGGACTCCTTCCCTTTGAATAGGGATCTTTCCCATCTGATCATCCCTGTTTATGGCTGTGAGGTGAAATTGTTACTGCATAACTGATTAACTATGACTCTTACCTGAATTCAAACAAAGTTTAGAATTCTGGTATACGTGTAGTAAGTCATTATGACCCCTCAGGTTTGATGCCTGAAAGACCAGTTTTGATGCTATTATAATCACGTCCCTGCTTTTTCCTTCTATAGCAAATTTCTATAACCAGAACAAAAAGTTATTAGAAGATATTGGCACCATGCAAAATGAAAAAATGTTACCATTTTCAGTCTGACTGTGTAGTCATTCTATATCTAAAACTACTAAAGTGAATTAGTAACTAAATTTGTCATCTGCCTGTTAATATCTGCATAGACTTATATGAGATTAAATCTCTGAAATATCTTCAGATGTAACTAATGCCTGTAAAACATCTATTCTATTTGCATGTGGTTAATAACTGAATGTGTTTTACTATAGGCAACACATTTGATGTATACTGTTTTATGTATACATTTGGGAATTATTTGAGTGTATTTGCACCATAACTCAAGGTTTTGTTTCATTTGGAGTCTAATCAGCCTTTTGTAGGTCAGTTAATTTGTACAGTCATTGAAGCTAGGGGTGGAGAAATTTAGCTGCAAAAAATGTTATGTATATTTTCATATTTAAGATTGGATCCCTAATAACATCTGAGCTCCCAAAAAGAATTGGAATTCATTGGAATGAAAAATTTTGGGAAAGCAATAGACTATCCTGTATATCAAATGTAAATTATTCAAATGGGCATGTAAAAATCTAAAACTGAATTTTAATTGATTTTTAGGTTTATAATTTACTTTTTTCTTATAACTCTCTTGTTAATAAAGCAGAACCATAAGGTTTGGGATGGATTTTACCACCTCCATTAGTTAGTTACTGAAGAAGTAAAACTTGTCCTAATATGTATTGAGATCTTCTTTGCAAAAGATTTTTAGCAGGAACATTTAAGGAACCTCTACAAGTAACTTGGAACCAAAGAGGCAAATCTATTGGAGAGATCTATCCCAAGGAGATCAAGAGAAAATTTTGAAGATCAAATAACACAGAGCATCTGTTATCTGAAATGGAATTTGTAGACATTGGAAATGGGCTACTAAAATGAAAAGAGACTTGACGTTGGTTAATGTTGACATTAATTATTGTATTGTTTTGGCCTTTTGTTTCACTGTATCTGTATATTGAGCTCTTTTTCTTAATACTAACAACAGTGAGTATATGTCAATATCCTCACAATGGATCATGACCAAACATTTTATCCCACAGTTTTTCCTCTTAGGGCATTAGAGCCAAATATTAGAGCCTGTGGCCAAAAGGGGTAAAGAGCAGTGATTAATAGGTTTCTAATTGCTTTGTGATATTTAGAATTGCCTGGGTACATCAGGATCAGTTTCATGTGGCAGTGATGTAAGCCCTAGAAATAACTTTGCAATGTTCTTTACTATAAGAAAGTGTCGGAGTGCCCTGAACATTGCTCTATTTCTCTATATCTTATCAGAGCCATATCTTGATTTAAGTTCCAAGAAACTGACAGTATATCTTCTATTTCTGAGTAGAAGTTTCCTCACATTTTTCACCCCCAGGGATCCCCTCTTCTTTTTTTTGAAACCCTATAAAAGCTGTAATCTTATTCTCCTCCCTGGGCTTGGATCTATCCAGCCCCATATCCAATATGTGTGTTTGTGACGTCTCTCTTTCAATGGAAATAAATATCTTTGTGGCAGAGCTGTTTGATTGGTTTTTTAGTTAATGTAATTGTTGCTTATTTGGTTCTAAGGTTGACAGCTATTACAGAGCTATTTATTTCAAATATGACAAAAACAAAGTACAACCCTTACCACCACTACCACCTCATACATCTTAGGGAACATATTTTCCACTGTACTACCTTGTTCTCAGGGGGGAGTTGTTGGTTGTGAACAAAACCTGAAACTTAAAGAAAAGTTTTAGAATTTTATTAAGTCATTCTGCAGAGGTGAAAAACCAGAAAAAGTGTAGCTAACTTTTCCAAATCACTATTAATCTCATATTATATAAAGTTCAAAGAAAAGTACAAGAACATAAATTTACTCATTAGATATTTGACTTGTGATGTATATCAGCAGATGAATATAAAAATTCAATAAAATTTATGTCAAGCCAAAACAGAATTTATTTGACAGATAAAAAATAAAACATTTTAGGTGAACCCAAGACTTGCATAGACCCAAAACAATACCTGCTTGGGCTATAAATAGTCCTTGAAGTGGTCTCTGGCTTCCTAGGAAAGTTCAACATGACCTATAATAAGTTTTGGGTTAGACAATTTCTAACCACCTAAAGTTAGGTTTTCCAAATAATATATAACAAAACTTTGCCCCCCACAAAATAGATTCAAATTTTAGTTCTGTTCCTAAATTCAAAGAAATTCTACCAAATTCATTTCCAAAAGCAGCATCTCTGCTAAGTGAATTCTTGTTTCAGCTTCTGTTGGGCTAGGGTTCTAAAAGGTCCTCCTGAAGGTCACTCCTTTGGTGCATTCATGTTATTCTGCCTGAAGACTTTAGCCTCTGACTCCAGGATTCAGGAGCCTTGCTCTATAGAACTTCCATAACTCCCAAGAGCCAAGAATGTACTCTCTTCACTTTGAATAGATAAGACAAAATGCAAACATAACAGACCAGGGTGCTTTCATATGGATATTTAGCCTCAGAGGTCAAGGAAGTCCCAAAGCCTTTTTCCTTACATTGTGGTATCTCCCTAAATGCCATGAATGACCTTCACCCAAGAGCAAGAAGGACTATCTGAGATGGACCTAGTTGTTTTTTGCACTTTAGTTATCTTTTAGTAGTCTGACTCTTAGTGACTCCTTTTGGGATTTTCTTGGAAAAGATACTATAGTGGTTTATCATTTTCTCTCCAGTTCATTTTACAGATGAGGAAAATGAAGCAAAAAGAGTTAAGTGACTTGCTC
>NC_058131.1:136842991-136910327 GCF_016433145.1 Gracilinanus agilis | reverse complement strand
ATTTTTCAATAGAGTGATTGACTTTTCCTTTTTTCTCATTCTTGTACTTAAAGTACATATAATCAGTGCTAATCTTTTTTTGATTTTACAGTAATATAAGTTTAATATAATTATATATTTGCTATAATATTAATGCATACCCAAAAAGCCTTAGGCTATGGTAACCTGCCAATTATTGGTAAATATTATGGGACTGTGATTAATGTCTCTCTGTCTGATTCCAGGAGAAGGGAGCAAAAGAGCCACAAGGTCATGGAGACCAACTGAGAATCTGCAAAGTGCCAAAGAGCAAAAGATAATGCAGACCATGGATTGAGGAAGTTCTATGCCAGTACTGAAGGGCTTGAAAATAGTGTTTGAAGTTTGGGGTCGCAGCTTTTCTGACATATGTTAGAGGCCAGACTTCCCCGGAGGTTCATTCCTAGCTCAGCACCTAAGATTGGCTATCATTGTGGCTCATCCCTGAGAAGGTGCGGAAAAATCACACGAGGGAAAGACACTTCCCTTGCACACATTTGGTCCTGTTATTTTTCTTATATATAGAATGGCAATTTTCTCTAGACCTGGTTCCTGAATGGGTAATTGCAAACTGCTTAAATCACTTTAATTGACTCAAGGACCTGTTATAAGTTTATTTTTTCCTTACATTTTTTGCACATAAGAATTTGACATTTTACATTTCATTCACAAGTTAATTTTTTCTCTTTTATTTGGATTTTATTTGGATTTTATTTTTATATTTTATTTCTTTTGCCAATTGATTTCATACAACCCCATGACTCAGCCCTGTATCCTTAGCTGACCTGGGGTACCCTCTTCAGGGAAGAATGTGTTATTGATTCTCTTCAGGGATGTGTGTAAGTTTTATAATCATAATGTCAGTATTATAATCTAAAATGTAAAAGTTTAACTCTTTTGAGAGTAATTTCAGGGGGCAATGTATAATTCTTCTCAGAAAGGAATGTATGTTTTATAATCTATAACAAAGGTCGGCAACCTTTTTGGCCGTGAGAGCCATAGATGCCTGCGGAAGGAGGAGGACGGAGGAGGAAGGCACTGGAATATGGGGCGGGGGCTGAAGGGACCCCTGGGGCACATCCTGGGGCTCTGCCTGGCCTGGCCAGTCTGGAGGTGGAGCCGCTGACCCCTGATCTATAATTTAAAGTTTAAATTCTTTTGAGAGTAATTTAAGACAAGAAATTTGCCATCTCCCCAGAATCCAGACAACGAACTTGTTTGGAGAAGTCACCATGAAGATGCCTGAAGAACCTTCACTGGATCATGAAAATCTAAATCAACTTTGGGGTGCAGTTGACTGAACTATGGGGAGTGGGGAGTTGAATACATTTGTTTTGAATGTATACTCTCATGCCAAAGGGGACTGCCCCTAATTGGTCCTTTGTCAATGTGGCTAGCAACCACTAGATCATTGTTTTGTTCTCTTTTCTTTTTTATCCCCAAATTTCTGTAATTTAAAAGTTAGTTATGTTTACAAGATCATTTAAGGAGACCAGTCTCTCACTGCTCTTCAGGGGGTAATGTGATATTGGAAATTTGGGAGTCTTAATATTGAGATCCATGATATAAACTTTCTGTGGATGTTTAGGGGACTTGGAAACTACATTTCCCATGATTCCTCTTATGTAATACAGGTGACAGAAAGTGGGATTATGTAGATAGAGGTATAAAGTCTCAGAACTTGATTGGGATGCTCTCTTTCCTAGGAAGCAGCCAGGTGAGCAGAGGTAATGGCGTGGAATTTGAATGAGCTCTTATCAGGCATATGGCTATAACTATCAAAATGACTTTAAATAAAACCCAAATATTATTAAATATATCCTTCTATATTATTTTTTGTAACACATAGAACAATATAACATACTGTATACCATGATAAAAGTAAAATGGAAAAATGATTTTGACATAAAGGGAAATATCATAAGTAAATTAGGTGAGAATGGAAATTTTGCTTCTCAAATCTATATAGAAGAGAAGCATTTATGACCATGTTAGAGATAGAGAGGATCATAAGTAATAAAAATAATTTTGATTACATGAAAAAAAACTTTTGTTCAAACAAAACTAATACAGCCAAAATTAGAAGAAAAATAGGAAACTAGGGAAACATTTTTTTCAGAAAAATTTTCAGTGAAAGACCTCATTTCTCAAATATGTAGGGATCTGAGGGAAAAAGTTTTTTTTTTCTTATTGATAAATTGTAAAAGGATATGAACAGGCAGTTTTCAGAAGAAGAAATCAAAACTATCAAAAGTTGCAAGAAAAAATATTCTAAATCACTATTCAGAGAAATGCATATTAAAACAACTTGGACACATTACCTTATACTTACCAGATGAGCTAATATGATAGAATAGGAAAATGACAGATCCTGGAGGGGATGTGGAAAACATAGCAATGTTAATGCACTGGTCAAACTATTATGGAAAATAATTTGGAACTATGTCCAAAGGACTCTAAAACTGAGCATGATAGCTTTATAAAAATCCAGGAAGACTTATATGAACTCATGCAAAGTGAAGTGAGCAGAGCCAGGAAAACATTGAACAAAGTAATAGTAATATTATAAGGGTGATGAACTGTGAAAGACTTAGTTATTCTGATCAGGATGAGTGGAATATAATCTGTCTTTCATATAAGAAATGTTTCACACCAATATTTTCAAGAATCTAGATAAAAGTTAGTATTTCCCCTTCTTTTTAGAAAACCCCCCTTCTCTAAAAACCCTCTTCATATATACCACAACTTATTCAACTCCCAACTGATGGAAATCCTTTCAGTTTCTAGTTCTTTGCCACCACAGAAACACTTCCTATAAATATTTTTGTGAAGGCAGGTTTGTGCCTCCTATATTAAATCTCTTTGGGATATAGAGCTTGTGATGGTATTGCTTGATCAGACAGTATGTGTTAAATACATTTCTATGAAATTTCATCTTATCATTTCATTCTATTGCTTTCACCTATCAAGATAATTCTTTTTGGGTCCTGACCATTAACCTGATCTCTCTCAGCTTTGTACCATCTTCAAACTTGATAAGCATATTATCTATATTGAACTCACTGATAAAAATTTCAAATAGCAAGGATTTGAGGACAGCTACTAGAAGCATTCCATTGAAGGCCTCCCTAAAAGTTGATACAGAGACAATCTACTTGTGTCTGGTAATTTTATTAGTTTCCTATCTAGATTCACTTGATTGCAAAATTGTCTCCCATATAACCTTTTACACACCTTAACCACAAATATTATGAGCCTTTATCAAATGCTATCAACAAATACTATAAACATCTAGATAAGTATTTAAGAGTTTAGTCTAGCCTTTGCCAGGAATCTAAGCCAAGGTTACTGCTAGACACATAGCTAGGTAGTAGTGCCCCTGTGCCTGAATACTAATTTCTTGATTACCAAAGGAAACTGTTCCCAGGTTCTATCTCTACATCCACTGCAGTCTTTAATTCAGGATGTGTCCATTTGGGGTATCAACTCAACTATTTCAGCGTGGGAATTTTGCACTCTGCCCAAGAATCAGGGCTCTGATAGGCGGATGTATCTTATTTCTAGATCAGCGCCATGTAAATAGCAACCTGTCTTCCCCTTTCAGCTCCCCTTTATGTGTTATTTTTTTTCCCATTAGCATGTAAACTTTTGAGGGAATGAACTGTCTTATGTACTTGGATTTGTATCTTCATTGTATAGCACAGTGCCTAGCATGTAATAAACACAATTTATTATAGATATACCAAACTATCTCCTGTCTGTCCATTCATCCATCCATCTGTCCATCCATCCATTAATCCATCCATCTTTCTATTCATCCATACATCCATTCATCTATCTACTCATCTATCCATCTATCTATCCATATATCTATCTATTTATCTATCTATCTGTCTATCTATCTATCTAGCTAGCTAGCTAGCTAGCTAGCTAGCTATTTGTCTGTCCATCCATCATCTATCTATCTATCTATCTATCTATCTATCTATCTATCTATCTATCATCTATCTATTTATCTATTTGTCTGTCTATCTATCTATCTATCTATCTATCTATCTATCTATCTATCTATCTATTTATCTATCTATCTAATCTAGCTAATCTATCTCCCTATTTTCCCTATGGCTATACCCTATGAGTTTGTTCATTATTTCACAAGTAGTATACAATCCAGACCTCCTTTCTATCTACAACTTCCTATTATTGTTGAGGATTTCTATTCATTTATGGTCTCTAAGTTTTAGACCCAAATTTCAAAGTTTCAAAATATAAAAATGCATTTAATCAAAATCAATTATTTTTCCTAATAGAAATTATAGACTGTTTTAGTTCATAACTGTGGAAGGAGACAAACAATTAGGATCTTAATCGAATCATTTGCTGTTTTCTCTGTGGGTTTTAAAGTAATTTTCTCTTTGTGAAGTTATTTAGCTTAGTGACATTTTCCCAAACATGTGGTATTCATTATTGCAGCACTACTACAGGTATCTGCCAATATGGTGATTCCAATGGGAGCAGCCAAGGCATTCAGGTTTCCAAGCATATGAGTCGCTGGTGTATCTAAAGCCATGACTATATCCTGGCTGATACAATTCAGCTTCTGAAAACCAGCTGCTTGGGAAAGGAGGGCCAGCATCCGTTATGGGGTCAGAGACATGCTCTCTAGTCAGTTGCAATGCATCCATTTTCAGGCTGATCAAAACCCAGAGTACAATCTCCTGCACCTGCCACCTCCCAGAGCATCACTGCCCCAACACAGAGAAAGGAGCAAAAAAGTATTTTGGAAAAATTCTTCCTCATCTGTCTGCCTTGCTCTCTCTCTCAAACACATATCCATTCTGACACTCTCATAGTATTTTAGTCATTCACTTCTATAATTTCTCATTCCCTATTCCATCTGTTCGTTCCATGTTGTTTTATAGCTACCTTTTTTTCTCTAGCAAGACCTTTTTTTTCTTAATAATTATCAAGAACATAAGAACATTGTGGGGTATTGAAATAAAGGACCCAACCTCTAGTTTACCCAGGCAAATGCTTTTTTTGCCAAAAGAATCCTCCTCTCCCCTGAGGAGGAGAATGATTACCTTCTCTGTAGCTACCTTCTCTGCGTCTTTCATAAAGGTGTGTATGTATAACACAGAAATAGTACTATGGTTATAGAATATACAGGTTAAAAGAAGTCAGAAAGACCATCTAGTCAACACCCAGGCCTAAAGAAGAATCTGTTCTAGAACTTCTCCAATAAGTAGCCAGATAGCCATTTACCTGAAGCTATTTAATGATTAAGAAGTTACTTCCTCTCAAGGCAGTTCAGTCTATTTTTGTATAGCTCTAATTAAGAAAATTGTCTCTTCTATTTGACAAAGCATTTTCCCTTTAATTTTTATCCACCACTCCTATTCCACTAGGGCCACACAGAGCAAGTTTAATACTTTTTTAAGAAATCTTTTTAGGGGGCAGCTGGGTAGCTCAGTGGAATGAGAGCCAGGCCTGGAGACAGGAGGTCCTAATCTGGCCTCAGCCACTTCCCAGCTATGTGACCCTGGGCAAGTCACTTAACCCCCATTGCCTACCCTTACCACTCTTCTGCCTTGGAACCAATACACAGTATTAACTCCCAGATGGAAGGCAAGAGTTAAAAAAAATAGAAACCTTTTTAGATACCATCATGTCCTTCCCAAGTTCTCTTTTTTTTTTTTAAGTTAAACATCTCAGATCATTGATGACAGTGAGTTTCTGTTCTAGCTATAAAAGCAATACCAATATTCTTAAAGCAATTAGAGAACCATTAAATGTTGGACTATGTACCAACAGCTTTTAGACATGATCAATGTGGGAATTTGCTTTGCTTGACTGTGCCTATTTGTTGCAAGGGTTTTGTTATTATTTTTTAGTGGTAGAGGGAGGTGAGAAATGGGAAGTAGGAAAGAAAATGAATGCTTGTTAATTTAAAAATTGTATATATGTGTATATATATATATTTAAAAGAAGTGTCAAAAAAGGGAGAGAGAGTGATGTGCAGTACTAGGGAGAGTGATACAAACTGAACTATGTTTTATGCATAGCATTTATTTATTTAAAAATACATTTTTTCAATAAACCAAAATCTATTTTCTTTTCCACCCCCCTCACACCTGAGAGAGAAAAAACAACAACTCTTTTATGACAATATGCATCACCAAGGAAAACATTCCTTCATTTGCTATGTCCCTCCAAAATGCCACATTCTGTGTCAAAAATTACTAAATCATGAATACCCAAGATTCAGTGTTACAACTGCTTGGCATGTATTCCAAAAAGATCAAAGAAAGAGAAAAATGACCCATATGTAAACTAATATTTCCAGTAGCTTCTTTTATTGTGGTCGAGAACTAAGGGCAGAATTTAGACTGAAAGAAGAAGAGATAAGAGGACAGTAGAAGTGGTATCTGAGCATCATTGCTTGAAGAAGAGAAAAATAACTGGGCTGATAGAAGGTTTGGGTTTGGGTTTGCCCTGTCCCTCCCTATCTCTATGATTCTTTATCTCTGTCTCTGTCTCTGTGTTTCTCTCTCTCTCTCTCTCTCTCTCTCTCTCTCTCTCTCTCTCTCTTTCTCTCTCTCTCTCTCTCTCTCTCTTTCTTTCATGTTCAATTTCACCCCTTATTTTCCATTCCTCTCTCCTTCCTCCTAAAAATATTTATGATCAAAACAAGTTGTTGAGCAGTCTTTTGGCAGTTCTCTATTTAATGACCATTTTTAGCTTATGTTGTACATTCTATCTATCAAGAATACAAGGGTGTGCATGCATCTGATGTGTGTTGGTCACTTTCAATAGGGGGTCCATCCAAAATGCCACTATACTTAGATGGCAGGTGCTCTCAACAGCTTGATTAATATCTGGATTTGATGCACAGGGATGCTGTTTGTGCCAGCACCTCCAAATCTCTCTGATGCAAGTTAACAGCTGCCTCCAAGGCTGATTTAGGCTTCTCAAATTCCTTTTCCTCATAAGGAAAATATATGTATACCATTTGCACATATGCTTGTAGACATATGTGAATGTGTAATGTGTTTGTTTATATGTATATTTGCATGTGTATATAATAGCTATGTAAATGATTATATGTTAATAAAATACAATCATTATCAATTTATATATTTTTACCTGACCTGTGATTTTATTGGTATGCAAAGCTTTCAGTGAGGAAACTCCTCAATGAAGTGTAAATTAGCACCAGGCACTGCAAACTTGTGATTTATCCAGGATCATATAGGTACTAAAAGGGTAAAGAGGAAGTCTTGTCCATTTTTACCTTGATAGTAACTCTCCTCTTGATATGTTCTCTTCTCTGACTACTCACTACACAAATTCAAGCAATTTTCACCTCAAGCCTGGACTTTTTCAATAGCCTTCTTGTAGGTCTCCCTGCCTCAAGTCTCTCTCGACTCTTGTTCATCTTCCTCTCAGCTGCCAAACAAATCTTCCTTAAGAGCAGGTCTGACTAGAGCACTTTCCTATTCAATAAACTCCAGTGGTTCCCCTTTACCTCAAGGATCAAACATAAAATCATCTGTTTGGCTCTTAAAGCTTTTTATAAACTGATCCCTACCTACATTCCTAGTCTTCTTCTACCTTAATTTTCTCTGTGTACTCTTCCATTCAGTGACACTGACTTCTTGCTGTTTCTTGAATGTGACACTCCATCTTTGTCTCTGGATTTTTTCCTAAAAAGATGAAGGAAGGAAAGGATGGAAAGAAGGAAAGAAGAAAGGTAGGAAGGAGGTAAGGAAGTATGAAAGGAAGGAATGGAATGGAAGGAAAGAAGGAAGGGGGAAGAGAAAGTATAAAGGAAGGAAACAAACAATTATTAAGTCCTTACTATGTAGTGTCTTCACTGTGCTAATCACTTTACAAATATTACTCATTTGATCCTCACAACAATCCTAGGAGGTAGCCATCAGTGTCTTTATTTTACAATTGAGGAAACTGAGGCAAATAATGATAGGTTAAGTGTTTTGCCTAGGTCTATTCAACTAGTATTTGGAATTTGGGCTGGGATGTGAACACAAGTGTACCTGATACTTTGTCTAGTATTCTTATCCATTATACCACATAGCTACCTTTTTCCTTTGATTTCTTTAAAATGTATGCTAATCCCATGTATAGATAGGCACACTTCCATCTTTGTGTTTATTATGATCTTAGAGCTGGAAGATAGATCTTAGTGACAAAGAAATCCAAAGATGGTAGAAGGGAACCAGGATGAGGAAGCCATGAGATTTGATAAGATTGGATGCTAAAGCCAGACTGATTGTCTGGCTTGCAAGAAGTAGGATTAGAACTCCAGGCTCAAGGAGACACCATTCATTGCCCATATTACAATTAGCCTTGATTTGACCAAAGTACCCAGGGCCCTTTGGTGCACTTGTGACTGATGGCTGTTAGGCTACTTGGTCAGCCTGGACATTTGGTTAGAACATATCTAAAAAAACCCAAACAAACCCCCAACACAGTGTTCACTTCTTTTGCTGATGTTTTACTAACAAGACTCCCAGCCCCTTCAGGGCAAATATTTTATCTCCAACTTCTTTATGTCCTCCAAAACACCTGACACATAGTCTGCACATTCCTTTAATACTCAAAAGGTTTACAAAGAGGCTTTCTCTTAATGCCCTGTGAGACAGGTGGTAAAGTATTATCGTCTCCCTATGAAATCACTGGTTTAGATTCCATCTCTATCCCAATTATATGTATTGATGAAAACTGAGAGAAAATTGAATATAGGCAGGATTGGGAGAATAAGCACTGTCCATCTTGCCGCTTGTTCCTGAGTGGAAATCTAGAAACTCTACCCTTTGCCACATGGAAGGGTCTTATCCAAGATGGCTGAGATAGAAGCTGTCTGTTCTTTTAACTTAAATAGATCCTTTCTGCCTTCTATTTTCATATGGAGGGGGAAGGCCATGGGACAACTGAGCATTACCAAGTATGGTTAAAAAATAACCAGGTTTCCAGCTCTTCCTCATTAGTGTAGTTTTTCCCCCCTCCTCAAAAGCCATTGAGGGGCAATGAGGGAGCTCAGTAGATAGAGATAGATGGGTAGAGAGCTAGGTCTTTAGATGGGAGGACTTCAGTTCAAATCTGACCTCAGACATTTCCTAGCTGTGTGATCCTGGGCAAGTCACTTAATTCCAGTTGCCAAGCTCTTATTGCTCTTCTGCCTTGGAACAAATACTCAGCATAAGTCAGAAGGTAAGGATTAAAGAGAAAAGCTATTGAAACCATGCTGGAGTATCAGTTGGCTCAGGAGACTAAGGAGCAGACTTCCTCTTTGCCTCTATACAAAAAGCCTCAAGGAGTTCCAGCTGGCACCTGATGTCCATTGTACTGACATAGACAACAGAGAAACAGGGAGCCGTGCCCAGCTGAATTGAGGCTGTGTCCTTGTTAAATAGTCTTGTTAAATATCTTTTCTACTATGGCTGAGTAAATCTTTTGCTAACTGTTAGATCTTCTAGAAGTATTTCATTTTGTTCCAATATTGAACCTAAGCTATCAGGAGACTGGTGTGAGTCAGGCTTGAACTACAATACTACATCATACAAAATAGAAATGTCTTTTTAGCCCTGGGCATCCACATGAAGGAGATCTCAAAGCACTTGTATGGTCACCAGAATGAGGAATGGCAATTCTAAGTATGTCGAATTGAGAGAAGGAAAGGGGAAGGGGATGATGGCCCCTGCGATAACTCTTTGGATTACTTATCTCTATCTCTTAAGGATAAAATGGGGATATGGAGTGATTCATTGGAGCAACCACTGGACATAGATTCTAGTAGTCTGGGTTTGAGTCCCAGCTTTGCAACTGTAAGTTTTAAAATTAATATTCAAAGCCTTCAAAGTATGATATTTATAAGGATTTATTAAAACGTGGGGAAAGCGTCCCAACTCGACCTTCACCATGCTGCCTCTGGTGCCAAAGACCCCGTGACCACGCCAAAACTCCCATTTCAATACTGCCCGTGAAAACCAACGACCAATAGGAAAAGCCTTAAGGAATTATGGGTATGATGAAAGGGAGTTTGGGCAATGTAGTTTAAAGGGGTATAAGGTCTTTTCAACTTTACATCCCCCCCTGTGATCCTTTGGGAGACCAGTCTCCCCAATGGGTCATGAAAACAGAATCAAATTAAAGTTTACAATAATTAGGAGATAAAAGGGACTTTCCAATTTTATACCACTTCATAGTTCTAGAACTCTCAATAAATCACATTCTTTCTGACATTAATTTCTCTTTTATAAATTGGGATAATACTATCTGTTCTACAAATTTCACAGCCTTAAAATTTTGGGTGGCAGAAAGCAAAAGATTAGTAATCATTAATAGAATCAGGAGCCCAGAATGTGGACTGGTTATAGGGGAATCCAAAGATGGTGGAAGAGAACCCAAATGAAGAAGCCATGAGATTAGGCAAGAGTGGATACTAAAGCCCTGAGCCACATTAAAGCAGGATAAATGCAATAATAAGAAATGTAGATGGCATGAATTGAATAAGAATAGAAGTTTTAAAAAACAGTATTAGTCACACATAAAGCTCGAGGAGGCTAAAAGTTAAGGGACAGGTTACTGAACAATGGCATGCACTTCAATGGTTTTCTTTCTTTTCATAAAATTTTTTGGTTTTGCATCACCTGCATTTCCCAATATATTTTTTCTTTCTTTTTGAAACTCCTACTTTCTATTTAGCAACAACTCTAAGACAGAAGGGCAAGGGCTAGGCAAAGGGGGTTAAATGACTTGACTTGCCCAGGGTCATATAGCTAGGAAGTGTCTGAGGCTAGAGTTGAACTCAGGTCTTCTTGATTCCAGGTCTGGTGCACTACCCACTGAGCCACCGAACTGCCCCCTAATATATCTCTTTCTATCCACTTCTCAGAAAATTTTCTCTTAAAATAAGGAGTATATAAAAGATAAAAAAGTTTAGCAAAACTAACCTACATTTTGAGTCCAATTTTACATAAAATGTTTCACTGACATTGTTCAGTTCCACAAAGAAGAAAAAGAATATTGACTCAAATATGGAAGGTAAGAATTTTTTTTGTCAGTTATGTAGACTTTTTTAGGCACTGTGTTTAAATGCTGTGTAAAAATTAGAAAAGAAAGACCACACCTGCCTTCATAATCTAATGGAGAAAGTCAATACACAAAAAGAACCTTAAAAAGAGAGAGAAGAAGGAGCCAGAGGGCATTGAGGCAAGGTGATGGTGGAGTCAAAACCAATCAGAACTAGTGGCAAAAGAACTAGGTATTTGAACCTTCTAAAAAGGGAGGTTATTAGAAGAAATTTTTGTTTTTCCCTCTAGCCCTCTAATTAGAGGAACAAAAGCAATTGAGAATACTTATGAGGTCTGACTTTCAAAAGCCACCTCCATGATGAATTTCTAAGACATGAGCTTATCTCAGGCAGGGTATGATGATGATGATGTTAGTGATGATAAAGTTAAACAAAATAGCAGCTTGTGGCAAATGAAACATTTTAATTTGCTATATATCTTACTATCATATCTTTTATCAGAGATGATTTATGTTGAGATTTTTTTTCCTAAAAGAGAATTTCTATTTCATCCTAGATGCATGGACTTTCAGCTTGAAAGTTTTTCAATTTCATATAATAGAGTAACTACTTTTATCAATCAATTCTATTCCTTTATTAGAAACTCTCCTTTTAGCCATTAATGTAGAATTTTCATTTTAAGTTGAATATTCATTTTAAATTTAATTGGCATATGGTAAAGAAGTTGGTCTAAGCCTAATTTCTACCAAATTTCTTTCTAATTTTCCTAGTAATTCTTTTTTTTTTTTTTAAGCCCTTACCTTATGTCTTGGAGTCAATACTGTGTTTTGGCTCCAAGGCAGAAGAGTGGTAAGGGCTGGGCATTGGGGGTCAAGTGACTTGCCCAGGGTCACGCAGCTGAGAAGTGTCTGAGGCTGGATTTGAACCTAGGACCTCCCGTCTCTAGGCCTGGTTCTCAATCCACTGAGCTACCCAGCTGCCCCCTATTTTCCTAGTAATTCTTATCAAACAAAAAGCTCATCTCAAGTACCTTGTATCCTGAAGTCCATTAAACATGTTTATTTGGTTTAAATGATTCTTGTCCTTCCTTTTGCCTTTCTATCAATTTACTTTTCTATCTTTAAAACAATACCACATACTTTAAAACATTGATGCCCTTTTAATTGTAATAACTTAAGATATTGAAGTGCTACTTCCTCTTTCATTTTTGATTCTTATTTAGTATTTCTCTTGAAATCTTTTTCTTCTCTTGATCTTTTTCTTCCTACAAATACATTTTGTTGCTATTTTGTTGGGTCTTATACGTTGTCCTCTTCATAATTTGGTAGAGCCCCAAAGCTAGAAATTAATTTGGGTAGTATACTGATTTTTTATTATATTGGCAAGGCCTAGTTCTGAGTACCAAATATCCTTATAATTATTTGATTTCTTTATTTCTCTGATGATTGATTTGTAATGGTATCTATACAAATCTTGAGTATGCTTTGTTAAACTCTCAGGTATTTTGGCATGTTATAGTTACTTTGAACGATACTTCCCTTTCTGTTTGTTTGTTTTTTTTTCTCTTCAATTTTGTTATTGCTTTATAGACATTTTTTGAGATGTATTTTCTACCTTGTTGCTTTACTGGAGCTATTGCCTCAAACAGTTTCTTACCTCATTTTCTATACAAATCATAATATCATCATCAGTTAAATAAATATTGCTGTCTAACCTTCACACATCTTGATGTCTTTAATTTCTCATTAAATTGCTATCACTAGCATTTCTAGAACTTTGTTGAATAACAATGGGAAAATAAATCAATCAGTAAACATTTATTATTTATTAAAAAAAAAAAAACTTTCCTTCTATCTTGGAATCAACACGGTGCATTAGTTCCAAGGCAGAAGAATGGTCACCTAACAAGAAAGCGCCCAAGGTCAGATTTGAACCAAGGACTTCCCATCTTTAAGGCTGGCTCTCAGTCCATGGAGCCACCTAGCTGTCCTCTTGGTAAACATGTATTAAGAACTTACTATGTTTCAGGAATTATGTTATGCACTGAAAATCTAAAATAAGCCAAAAGGGAGTCCTTATCTTCAAGAAGGTCATGATAAAATCCAATCAAATTGGGAAGACAACATGCAAACAGATATGTACAAAGAAAGCTATATTTAAGATAAAATAAATAAGATAAATAGGAAATAATTAAAAGAGGCAGTTAGATGGTGCAGTGGATAGATTTTTCAGGTCTAGAGTGAGGAAGACCTGAATCAAATTTAGCTTCATGTAATTACTAGCTGTGTGACTCTGGGCAAATAAATAACTTAACTCTGTTTGCCTCAGTTTCCTCATCTGCAAAATGAGCTGGAGAAGGAAATATCAAACACCTCTAATATCTTTGCCAAGAACATCCCAAATAGAATCATGAAGCGTTGGACATGACTTAAATAACTGAACAACAATTAACAGCGGGAAGGCACTAGAAGAACTAAGAAAAAGTGGGGAAGATTTCCTGTAGAAGATGGGATTTAGTTGGAACATAAAGGAAAGCAGAGAGGTCAGTCAGGGTGTATGAGGAGAGTATTTCAGGCATGGTGGGGCAGCCAGAGAGAATGCCTGGAGCTGAGAGACAGAGCATCAGCCAGGAGGCCAGTATCACTGGATCAAAGAAGATCTGTCCAAGAAAAGGTATAAGAAGACTGGAAAGGCAGGATAGGCTATGAAGGGCTTTATATAATGGGAAGAGTACTTTTTTATTTCGTCCTAGAGGCAATAGGGAGCCACTGGAGTTTACAAATACAGGGTGAGGCGTGTGCATTTTAAGAAAATTGCTTTAGTGGCTGAATGGAGTAGAGTGGGAAGAGATTTAAGGCAGGTAGACTCAGAAGCAGGCTATGGTGATAATTAAGGCATGAGGTAAAGAGAGCTGGCTTAGAATGGTGGCAGCGTCAGAGGAGAGAATGGTATTTATTTAAGAGTTGTTGCAAAGGTGAAGTTAATAGACCCTGGCAGTAGCTTGGATCTAGGGAGTAAAAGATGGTCAGAAATCCAGGATGATTTCTAAGTTTCAACCCTGAGAAACCCTGAGAATTGTGTTGCCCTCTACAATAAGAAGGAAGAAAGGAGTGGGGAAAGGAGCATCGTTTCTTCACTCTTATTTATATGGAAACTTTCTAATGTTTGTCTATTTCATATCTTATTATCTTTTGATTTTTGACATATATATTATTATATTAAAAATGGTCCTTCTATTCCTATATTTTATAGGACTTTTTAGCATGAATGGTATACTTTGTCAAAGACCTTTTCTGCATCTATTAAAATAATCATGTTAGGATATTTTAGTTTTATGATTAATTATGTAATCTATTTCTTAATCCAGTTGATCATCATGTATAATTTTTTAATGTTTTGCTATAGCATTTTTGCCAGAATTTTATTTAATATTTTGCCTCAATATTTATTACTTAGCTTGGTCTATAGTTCAGTTTTAGTTTGCTCTATTCTTCCCTGGGTAAGATCCCACAACAATATTTGTTTCAAAAGTTAGGTTTGCTAGACTTTTGTTTCTCAATTTTTGAAAATTTGTTGAGTATACCTGTTAGTTGTTCTTTATTGAATTTGTTTATAAATAAATTTGGATATTATTTTTCCCCTTTAATTGTTTCTTTGTAAATTAATTTCCTTTTTTTGAAATTTAATTAAGAACTCTATTTGATATTGTTACATTGTGTATTTTTCTTTCTTTCTTTCTTTCTTTCTTTCTTTCTTTCTTTCTTTCTTTTTTTTGTAGCCAATCCTCTTTCTTTTAAATTTCCAGTTCTTCTGGGAGGTAGGTTTTGATAATTTATCTCTTTTGTGTTTTCACCTAATGAAGAAAAAAATCTTATGTAACATGGGTAAGGCAACTTACAGATAGAATATTAACTCATCTATCATATTCTAAGAAGGACTGATGAACACTTTTGTATAGTCACTTCTCATAAATCAGAGAGAAGTAGGGAGCAAATCAACTTTAAAGAAAGCTTAACAAGCCACACAATGAAGTGAAATAATACTAAAGATATTCAAGGATCATAAATCTAATATTTCTAAATTGTTAGGGTCCATAATTAGACCTTAATAACATATAATCTCTAAGATGTTTATAGAGTAGGTGGAAGAAGCAGTAACAAGAAAAAAAAAGATGAGAAAATCACATAGGTTGTACCAAATATACATAAAGGATATCTGTGCTGGAGGTAATGCAATTGTGTTGGCATGAGATACCAGTATATAAGATATTGGAAAGAGGTGAAGATACCAAATATATCTTGTACATCATTAATACAAAAATAGTGGCTAAGAAAACATCAATAGTTAATGACCTATGAGCCACTCTCATCTATGAAAAATATTTATGAGTCAACTATACCTTTCACAAGTGATATTTCACAACAGACCTCATATTTGCTATCTGACAATTTACTGAAAGATGTAAAGAATATAAGATGTCATTGTGCTTATTGCTTATTGATTATGAAAAAAGCATTTTATTCAGTAGAAGGAAATATCGCCTTATAGGCTCTTTTAGAGAATGGTATCAATGACTCATATGTCAGTGTTATTCAATTTTCCTCAGAAGATGTTAAAATAGAAGTACATTTAAAGACCCTCTGATAATGAATATCAAGAGAGAAAGATCAAACAGGAAGACAGATATGTTTGACAAAAATGCTCAACATTCTGATGGAGGAAAAAAGAAGGGAATTTTTTGTGGATAGTAAAATGCTTTATATGATCTTATGGTATCTGACATTGTGCTTATTATTTCACATCCTGGGCTATTGCAAAGCCTCCTGGAAGAAGTCAGTAATTGCTCAAAGTAGTTTGTTCTATCTATTCAAATAAAAAACTCCAAATGAATAAGAAATGGTTATTATCCAGATTTTAACATGCATTTGGATAGGCAATCTATGGATCTTGTCCAATTGTTTGCATATTTGGGATAGAGTAAGGATGGATGATGAGCTTGATCTAGAGATCAAAAAAGATCTAGAAAAAGAAAGAGATGTAATGAAACCCAGCTTTTGAACATTCCTAGTTTTCCTAACAGATAGCTGGCTGTTTTCCCCTACCATATGTGGCATAGCATCCATTGATTGCCTACTTGAATCTTTAAAATTGATAAAAACCAAGCTGGTATTTCTCTTTCTTTCTCCTTTGATCTGCATAGTGACTCCTATCTGAGCCTAGAAGCATGAATGCCTTGAATAGAACTGGCCATAGAAGAAGGACTTGACCTTTCCTGTTTGCCTCTCAGTTGCTCCAACTTTGAGAAATAGGCCTAGAAGTGTTTATTTCTGTCTTGTGTCATTTGTCCTTGATTTCAGGTGCTGGAGGTGGGCCCCTCATGGAGCCAGAAGTTCAAGCAATGGCTCCCTTGGAGAAAGAATGGTAGGCACCAGGCATGGAAATTCTGAGAAGCCAAAAGGTCTGGGACTTGAGTCTGAGAAGGTTGTTGGACTTGGAATTGGGATTATGCTCTTAGGCAACTCAACTACACTATGAATGTAATCTCAATTACTGAGACTGAGGTAGTAGAAGAGAGAGGAGAATTATGCCTCCCATGTGTTGGGGAAAGTTTTTATTGTTGCTGTTCACTCATTTCAGTCATGTCCTATTCTTTATGACTCCATTTGGGGTTTTCTTGGCAAGGATACTGGAGTGGTTTGCCATTTCCTTCTACAGTTCCAGCTAAAACTGGCTCCTCCTTCTTTACCATTGAATAGACCCCTGAGACTGAGCTGGCTCAGTTTTCTGGGGTTTCTCACTCTGGATCCCTGTGCTTAATACCTTTCAGGAGACAAGACTTGCCCCAGCTGGGTTTCAGTGCCCTCTCAGGTCAGATGCAATCATCCACATTGGTAGCCCTTTTTGGTTTCTCCCATTTTCTTACTTTCTTTCATAGAACAGAGTAAAGGTATCATCTGCTGCTTTTTGAGGGTTGGGAGCAGGTTAGGTGGCTGGTCAGGAAGAATATTTGCAATAGAGTGGATCCTTATCCTCGGGTCAGGACTTATATAAACCTTCAATTATATTGTTGCACATGGAGAAGCTCTTTGGGAAGGGATATTGAATGAGAGATCTATGTATGGGTTCTGAGATCTGTGAAGATGGGATTAACTCTCCCTTCACCCACTTTTAGATTTAATTACCAGATGTATATACACCCCACTTATCCTTAAGTATGGGGAGGTCTGTCACCCACGTGCCCTCTAGTGGTTGATGAATCAGAAATGACTGACTGCCCCCTGGGCAGTCCTAAGCAAAGCTAAAGCTATAATTGGTCCACATAAAGTGGAAGGAAGGCACAGGAAGTGATGAAAGGAATGGTCTTTAAAAGTGGGAGAAACTTCCTATGAACAGCTCTTTCACATTTAAACTTGACCTTGAAGGAGCCCTAGCTTGGGATCTCAGATTGCTGTTGCATTTTCCCTTAGAACTACCATGTTGGTGAATGAAAAAGGCTGACTCCTTTTCCTTGATTTTCTGGAGATACTAGCCTCCAGAGAGGACCCTCCTCTTGGAGGAGGCCTTGTGGCTGAAATCCTTATTTAATTTACCTCTGGGCCCACTTTGTTGGGGCCTCTGAAGACCTACCTGGTTCAGACAGGCCAGAGTAATTATCTACTCTCTCTCTCTCTTATTTCCTTACTTTCACTTTTTCCTTTTGTAAATAAACTACCATAAAAAAGTCATCCTGATATAAGTAATATATTTTTGGTGACCACATTTTTATACATTTAGTCCAACCTTTACTTTTTAACCCTTATAGGTCTTAGGACAACAAACTTGTCAGGAATTCTGTCTTCTATGGATTTAATTGTAATTATTCTACATCTGGCACATTATTCTTTTTTTTTTAAAGAAGGAGAAGGATTTGGAAAGTTGTGAAGAGGTTTAAGGAAAATGACTAATTTGCCATCAAGGCGATAAAAGATTACAAATTTCATAGAGGAGGACTTCTGGGAAGAATTGGTGGCTTCTGCTTCAGAGAAAGAACTAGTACCTCTCCATAGGATGGGAGTTTAGTTGAAAGTACTAAATAAATAGAATTTCTTAAATTTCTGAAATGTCTGGGATGCTGTTCTTATTGGGGGAAATGCAGTCTGTTTTTTTGGAAACTGGATTGGATGATATGGTAACTTGAGTTGTACTTGGTCACATCACTGTGGATATAAGGTAATATTTTTTGGAGGAAAGAGTTGTAGCTCAATCATGGTCAAGAAGCACAGCTAAGAAACTGAAAGGAAAAGTCAAACAAGCTCCCTCAAACTACCTTAGAGAAGAATAAGTAAGAAGAAAGATAGACTAGTTGCAGTTGTGTTTGTTCTATCTGACTTTATCTTGGCACTCTACAGCTAGGTCCTACCCTCTTATTGACTTAGTTTAGAACTGGTTTATCCTTGAGTTGTTCAGAAGATCCAGTATTCACATCCTCTGAAAATTCTTCTTAAGCTATAAGTTCTAAAGATCCTTGTGTACTGATAAAACCATTAACCTATGATTCTTTTTCAGCACAGAATAATAAAGGTTTTTGTAGATAACTGAACTTCTTGGTAATTCATTCCTACTCTCAATACTCCTACAGTTATGATGACTGGGTTCTTAAAATGGCTTTTTTATTGGCTATTAATCTTTCTATTTATAAGGAGGGGTCTCAGGGCATAGATAGCAAACAGTGTCCCAAACTATATCTGGGGGTAGTAAATCTGGAAGCAAGAATCCATAAATAAGAAGAATTTTCTGAATATGATAGAAGGCAGAACTGTTAAGACTTGTCACAAGTCCATTAACCATTCTGATCCCCAGTTTCTCCATATGTAAAGTGATAACAATAACACTATACCTATCTTATAGGTTTATTGTATAGGAAGCACTTTGTAAATTGAAAATTTCTATCTAGAGTTGAGTAACTATTTTTGTGGAAATGTTTCTTCATATTGACATTTATGCTCACTGAATCCTTGTGACTCCATCATTCCTAGTTTTTCTTGTTTTCTGGTACATGTTAATCAATCTATTGGGAGAGGCATCAGCCATTCTGTGGCATATACATAATCATTTTTAAAACATCCTTACTTTATATCTTAAAATTAATACTGTGTATTGGTTCCAAGGCAGAAGAGCAGTAGGGGTTAGGCGATGGGGATTAAGTGACTAGCCCAGAGTCACACAACTAGGAAGTATCTGAGACCAGATTTAAACCCAGCAGTGTACCTTTGATGCCATACCTTTGTTTTTTGTAGGTACCTATTCATATTTGCTTTTATTCTATCCTCCTTACCTCAAATCTCATTTTCCTAGGATGCTGCAGTGAGGAAAGAGCTAAGACACAGTGGACCATCCCCTTTTGTAGACATGTACTTATCAGTATTGTCTTGCTCTTATTACATAAAGTTGTCTTTAAAAACAGTTCAAATGATGCAAAGTGAGGTGAGCAGATCCAGAACAATCTATACAATAACAGAAATGCTGTGTGATGCTCAACTATGAACAATTTAACCATTATCAGCAAAGCACATCTCCAAGATAACCACAGGGGACTCATGGTGAAAAGACTACCCACAGTTGGAGTCTGAGCACAGATCAAAGCCCGCCATCTTTCACTATATTTCCTTTGAGAGATTTCTGTTGTATGTGTGACATGTGACTCCTGCCATGACATGAGCAATTCAGAAATATGTATCACATGAAAGTACTGATATAATCTATATCAGATTATTCACTGTGTGTGGGAGAGAAGATAGAGAGGAAGAAAATTTCAATTCTAAAATGTCAAAATGTTATAGGGGTGCAAATGGTGAACCCCTGGGTTTGGGAAGGAAACCTTTCTCAAGAATGAGAGGACTCCAAACTTAGCTTAAAAATAAAAAGAAAGATTTATTAGTAAGATTAGATTAATGGCCAGCAAGACAGCATGAGAGGAACAACCCTGGGGGGTTGCCCACCAAGACATGGCACGGTAGCGTGAGTGGAGCAACTATGGGAGCTGCTCCCCCAAAGCTACTGTCCAAGGGCTTTTATATTCTTTTCAACAGTGAGCATGTGAGGTTGATGTCATGGTGTGCACTCAGCCATTCCATGGGTGGGGATCTGTCTGAGATCCTCAGGGTTTAGGCTATCAAGGTGTTGCCTAAAGGTGTATCTCTTTGTATAATGGTCTTTGCCTGGGAGTCACAAGGACAGGAAGGGGGAAGGGAATTTCCCTGTTCACAGCCTGCCTGAGTTAAGGGGTACAGGGTCCCCGCCATCTCTGCACAATGCCCACATCAAAAATTATTTCTACATGTACTTGAAAGGTTAAAAAAAAAGAAATAGAAAAAACAGAACAGTTCTAGGGTTGATTCCTGGGTTGGCTTCAGTGGCCAGCCCACCAATGAATTTTTGCCATGGCATTTTTTAGTAAATCCCTTTAAAACTTTCTCTTCCCAAATTTGCTTCTTTAACCAAGGTGAAAGCCTGAGTGTAGAATTTTCCTTTTAACCTGTGAAATATCAAAGAAAAGAATCACTTGGGAGAAATGGATAGAATAGAAATTTTACAAATCAACTAGCAATCTTCCTCATTGGAGGTATTAATTCCAAAATTCCCGTAGTCAGTCTGGCCTTGGAGCTCTAAGGATTGGTGTACTTGTGATGTGACATAATTTTATCCTGATTGAATCTTTGGCATTAGCCACACATGGTCCCCCAGCAGAGGCGTCTGCCAGGGCTCCTCGAATGGGAAAGAGGAGATGAACAACATCCTCAGAATGAAGAACTCTACCCAGTTGGTGCTGCCTGGAGCAGGTAAACAGGAGGAAGCAGCAGAGCCCAATGCAAACAAGGCTCCCTGTGAATCAAATGGAGGTTTTCATGGAGTGACTAAGGAGGGGGTGGTAGTTGGGAAGTGAGATGCTTGAAGGGGAAAAGCACCCTGTGAGGGAATAAGGAAGAAAGTTACAGCCAGGAAATAAATACATATAAATATTTCATTCGGATTTCTAACGGAACATGCAGAACACAGGGAGAGGACAATCAATACAGATTTTAAAAAAAGTAAGGATGCTCAGCAAATGTATGCAAATGGAGCAGGGTGTCTTTGGAGCTTTCACACTGAGAGAACAGGATATGAGCCATGAAAAGAGTTGATATTGTGGTCTGATGAATGGAATTCTTTTATTAGGTGATTGTGGGGAGAACTAAAAGGACCATTTCCAGGTAAAGCCTGGAAACTTTTCCAAGCTAGTATATTCCATGGCCTTGTGCTGCATGTTAGAGCAGAAGGGCTGGGGAGAGAGAGATTTACATAGCCCTAGCCCAATGCTTCCATTCCAGGCAGCCAAGTGCAGTTGGAGATAACAGTCCTTCCTTGGGGGAAGGGCTCCCACTGTGCGGGAAGCTTAGGCAGATGCTACTATTGAATGATTAACTGAGATCCTTTCCTGATTCCCAGGGAGCTGATCTGAGAGTCATGTTCCCTTTGAAGTTGAGAAGCAGCCCTGTGAGTCTAACCTCTGGCACAACAAACAACCATCTCTGGAGATTCCAGGCTTCAGAACAGAGCTCTCCTTAGGTGGGGCGGGGGAGGACCATAATAGCAGCAGGATTCAATGGGAAAAACATCTTCCTCTCAGATGGACACAAGTTGAGATTTTATTAAAGGCATGGGGGTCAGCAACCCTTGCCCTGCAATAAATGAGACAAAGCAGAAATCCCATTTGGATTAACAAATTAATAAAAAGTTCTAGTCACTTAGTTAAATGAGAGGAACTAACTTGAAGAAATTGCTCTAACCCCAAGTGGGGCAGAATGTAACCAGATTAGAAATATTATGATTTTTACAATGGTTCATATACATATTGTGAGTCTTGGGTGTAGGGGTGGGCATCTGGAAAGAGAGGGTCCTGGATGCTTAGGGAGAAAATGATTTGGGATAGGAACAAAGTGTACTAGCTCTTTTTATCTTGAGTAATCAGAACTAGTACAATAAGTAGGTGTCTATGGTGCTGAAGAGGAGGATTGACTTGGTTCTGACATCCTTTTAGGTAAAGCTAGGTATGAAGAGAAGCATCAAAGTCACTTAGAAGAGTCTGCCTGGGGCAAATGATCAAGTCAAGCATTCCCATTTTCTATCTGCTTTTTTTCTCCTTAGAGGGAACCTTCCGCCCCACTCACCAAGGCTCTCCCCAATCTCCTGCCACCCAGTGTCTTTCTTCTCAGGTTGTTCTGTCTCCCCCTACTCAATTTAGGAAGGGCATTGTACACATGATGTACATAGGGTCAAAATTCGTGTATAACATGAATAATTTCATAGTGCTGCTGTTCCCTTTCCCTTAAGCCTTTTCTCTGACAGTTTTATTCTTTTTCCTCTCTGTATGTAGAGGGGTGGGAGAAGGAAGGAAAGTCAGAATTTCAGTTTGAATTAACAAGACAATAAGAAATCACAGAACTATCTGAGCTGGAAGGGACCTGAGGCACCTGATGTAGTTTGACTTATCTATACCTGAACCAAAACTTGGGTGAGATTTTAAATAATGGATTTAGTCATGGGGAGACCTCAGTAGCCATCTTGTTGATTTCTCTACTTCCCCACTATTTTTTCAGATGAGAAAACTGAGACCCAGAAAGATTAAGGCACTTGCTTAAAATTGCAGAGCTGAGATCCCTGGCAAGTGGTCATCAATCTTTTGCTTGAAGATTGCTAGTAAGAGGAAATCCAGCACTTCTTGAGGTCACTCATTCTACTTTCAAAGAGCTCTAAATTACTGGAGGTTTTTCCTTACATAAGTCTAAATCCTCCTTTTTACAACTTCTATCAAATTCTCCTAGCATTACTCACTGGGACCAAGTACAACAAGTTTAACCTTTTTTCCACAGAGCAACCCTTGTCTAGGGTCCTGTAGCTGGTAAGTGTGATTTTTAACTCACGTCTTCTCAACTCCAGGTCCAGCACTCAATCCCCTTTACCACTTTAGTTCATCAGTTTTTCTTCTTTTTGTTCACAAGAATAGTACAAAAACATTGTTGAATGTATGTGAAATGGAACTTTAAGGGGACCTTGAAATATCAAGGTGTACCCCCTTTAACCACTATTCAAAAAGACCCAGAAAAACCATCTTTAAAATGTAATGTATTTATTGAGAGAGCCGTGGAGCACTATCTCACATCGTAGACCTGAGACAATGTTCCCCAGATTTACAGAGAGAGACAGATGTGTGGCCATGCCTCAAGTCATTGACCAGAGACAGAATGACCCCTGTTACCATGTTCTGATACAATGTTCTAAGGTTTCCAAAGACACTCTTAACTTAAAGGAAAATACAATAGACTTATCTTACCAATTCAAGCTTTTCTTCAAATTAACATTTTAAAGAAATGGTCAAGAGCTGGAGACAAAGGTTTTAATCCAGAAATAAAGGATAGGAATATTATTCAAAGAGAGGAGGAATTCAGGGCTGGATTACCAGGGAGGGGCTGACAAGAGGATCATTCCAGATATTAGGTTTGACCACCTAGGTTAAGCCTCTGATACAATGGCAGAAGTTTCTAAGACAAAAGGGTACTTAAGATTTGATCAGGGTGTACTTCAGGGTCTAAGAGGAGATCAGCCTGGGACACCTCCCTAAGGCAAATTCCCAGACAAACTCCAAAGATCCACCCAAAACATAGGCTTTAAGGCCTTTGTCCTACAGAGAGAAGAATAGGGTGAGGTAATCTTGTTTTGCCAAGAGATGGATGAAGGCTTGGGGGGGAAACCAGCTTTACTAACTTCTTGGAGATATTAATCATTAAAAAGATGAGAATAACAAAATAATTTCTCACTCCACACAAATGTTTTGCTAAAAATCTAAGCAGCTTTATTTACACATTTTCTACCATGTCTTATTCTTTGTGACTCCATTTGGGGTTTTCTTGGCAGAGACAATGGAGTGGTTTGCTATTTCCTTCTCCAACTCATTTGACAGATGAGGAAACTGAGGTTAACAGGATTAAATGACTTGCACAGGATCTCACAGCTAATAAGTGTCTGAGGCCAGATTTGAACTCAGGAATATGAGTCTTTCTGACTTTAGACCTGGGACTATTCATTGGGCCACCTAGATACCCAAGTTCTAAATAAACTACATCTATAGAATTCCCTTAATTCATTGGTTTAGAAAACCTTTTGAAAAAAGAAAACTAGTTTAGTTTGGCATGACCTATTTTATGGGCACAAAGCCAGGATGACTATTTGGGATTATTGCTCTATTTTCTAAATAATTCCTCATCATCAGTTTAATATGGCCGAGAATTCTACCAGGAATTGAAGTCAAATTCATCAGAACATAGTTTTCATATTTTGTTTGCTGCCTTCCCTTTTATGAAAATCTAAACATTTTCCTTTTTCCAGGCCTAATGCACCTCTTCCTCTCTTCACAGACTTTCAAGGATTATTAAGAAGTGTTCAGTAATTGAATCTGCCATTTTTTTCCAGTCCTCTGGGATGCAGTTCATTTGGGTTTAGTGACAATATATATATATAATGACAAATCAATTCTCTCTTCCATTCCTTTATTTAACTTTGATATCAAGTCCTTGTTAACAATTTTTCCCCCTTAAGAATATTCTCTTTGGTTAAAAAAAAAAAAAACCAGAAGCAAAATCATACCTGTGTTGACATGGAATCTAGAGTTCCCAATCTTGTAGCTTAGTGAGATATGATGAACCCCAAGTTTAGAAATAGTTTGTAGGTTGGAGACCCCCAAAGCTTGTGCTTATTCCCTGTTCCCCTGGGAATCCACCCTGAAGGGAATCTCAGGCTAGCAGTTGCAGACTGAATAATGGACCCCAGGGTAAATGCTAAATACCCTTTTGTCCTAGGTAGTCTTGCCCATTGTATCAGAGACCCTTACCCAGGAAGGCACACCTGGGCAGGAACTATCCTTTAGTATCCATTGTGTAAGTAGCCCCTTCCCCTACACCCTAGCCTCTAGCTATGATCCCTTTCTCTAGCTTGATTGCATCCTGTCAGTATACTGTCAATCATCTCTCCCAGCCCCTGGATCTTCACAAAAGGTATATAAGTTCCCCAATTTCCTTTGTCCCTAGGAGTGGTCATCTAGCGCGGTGTCATTCCCAGGGGGATCAGGGAGCAGAGCAAAGCAGTGTTCCTTTAGACTCTGCACAAGGCGCAGCTCTGCATAAGAGGCCAAGTAGCCCTCATCCCCCTTTCCCTTGATTAAAGAGTGGTTTTATGACTATTTAATAGTCCCGCGTTTTTTCTAAGTTAACACCTGAATAGTCTTGCCATCTTTCCATTTTCCATTATTATCATTTTATTTACTTCAAGGAGCAATGTTATCCCTTCTTTGTTCCTTCTCTCTTCCTCCACCCCATATTACTAGATCATCCAATTCATTTTTGTTATCCCTAGTATCTTTAGCCATTATAGGCTTTATCACATCTGATATTATTTTTACATGTCTATGGTCTTCACTTTCACTATGGTGTTCACTTTCCATAATCTATTCTTCTTTCTATCTTCTGTAACTGCTTTTAAAATTGTTCTACTGTTTTTCCTCTATTGTTCCTCCAGAGTTTTTATATCACTCATTTCTCCCAAATAACTCTTCCCATTGTTGATATTTCTGTTATATGTACACAGCTCTGTCAGATGAATGTTTAAATCTCCTATAATTATTGTTTGGTCTATGTCTTTTTGCAAATTATTTAAATGTTCCTTTATGAATATATAGGCTTTGCCAATTGGTGCATTCATGTACATATATACATGTCATGTATCTCAGTTTATGTCTATACAGAACTGATCTTATTGAATTTTATATGGTTTCTCTAAGCACAACACAGTTTTCTTTTTCTTCACTGATCTTTAACATTTTTATTTTTGCTTTATCTTATAGCATAACTACAATTTTACATGATCATCCATCTCAATACATTTTGTTCCAGCCCATTATTTTCATTTTTTATGTACTTTTTATTGTTTGAATATATTTTACATGACAAATTTTGGGGTTTCATTTTCTTATATAGTCTGCCACTTTCTGTTTTATTAGCTCTCTTATTTAATTCATTTTTAAAGTTAAAGTTAAGCTTGTGTTTCTTTCCATTTCTTTTTTGGTATTGATTTTAATTTTCTTCTTTTAAATAAATACTTTATTCTATTTGCTTATACTAGCATAATGGGGCTTAAGTCATGCCCAGATCACCTAATATGGAGGATCCTTCGATTAGCATTCTCTCTCTCTCTCTCCCCCTCATTGTCTCTCTTTCTTTCTGTTGTGCTCTCTCTTTCTCTCTGTTTGTGTCCTCTCTTCTCCATTCTTTCTTGTTGCATCCAGAATGTGAACATAATCCAAATTTTACCTACAGTGAAGACACAATGAATTGAACACAGAATGGGGGATACATTTCTCTTCTCTCTTGTAGTTCTGAGCAATGAGCCTGGTGGTATTTGCTTGTTTTTTGGTTTCTTTTTGATTTGTTTTCAGTTCCTAGGCACAGTTGGCAGTCTCCACTGGACCTGGGAGCTCAGGAAGATCACTACAACCAGTCAGTCCAGCAGGAAAGCCTGGAGAAGTCATAGGTATGTGGGAGCCTGTCTAACAACTTGTTAGATGGATCATGGAACTGAAATGGCCAATAGGAGAAGACAGTGTATAAAGTAATGAAAAAGAATCACCACAAAACCAAGATGAACTTAGTGTGATAATGAGATTAAATCTACCCTGCCCATCTTTAGATTTAATCACCAAAGGTGAAAACATCTTCATCTAATTCACAAGTTGGGTGGTCTGTTACCCACATGGGCTAGAGTGAGTGACAAATCAGAATTTACTGACTGCCTCCTGGGCAGTCCTAAGAAAAGCATCTGTTGTGTTTGGACACGTAAACTAAGAGGAAGGCACAAGAAGTGATGCAAAAGAGGCCCCTTTAAAAAGAGAGTTCAGTGAGCTGAGGGCTCTCTTCTGTACATGAACAGGACCTGAAGGAGCACTTCTGGTTCATGACCTGGACCTGAGACCTTAAGATCTTGGTGAGACTGTTCTTACATGGAATTCCATGAGATGAGTGTAAAGACTAAATCTTTCTGAACTTCTCTTAAGGAACTTCCCTTTCAAAAGAGACTCTGTGACTGAAGCTTTTGCTTCATTCACCTCTGGGGCCTTGAGGACTAGTTAGATCTGCTCGTGTTAAACCAGGGACCTAAGCAAATTATTTAGTTTGTCAGGTAAATTATCTTACCTTATCCTCTCTCTAAATTTCTTACTTTTTCTCTTTCTTCTCATTCGTAAATAAAATTCTATAAAAGTCATTTTGACTTGAGATTATTCTTTAATTGGGAATTGATAATTATTCAATTCCCTGGCAACCTAACCTTTTAATATATTTACCCAATCAAAACCCCTTTTCACCCCTTACATTAGGGGGAGTGTTTCCTTGTAAATTCTGGGGCTCGATATAATTTTCAGGTACCAGGTAAGTAATAGGATGTAGAAATAGAGTTCTCTTATTTGGCACATTCAGTTGGTTGTGTATCTAACCTGATAATCTTCCTCTTTCCTCCAGTGTCTTATAAAGCTCTGTCCTCATGCCCCCTCCCTTCCCTACAGAATTCTCCCCACTGCCACTATTTTCTCTAAAATGGAAAAAATTTGAAATAATAGAAGCCAGTCAGCTTCCTTCCTTTCTTAAATCAAGACTTAATCTCAAGGAAAGACTTGATGAAGTCAGTTACACCAAGGAGAAAAAGACTGAGGATTATTAAGAAATTTAGACATTTTAAAAAGGTCTTTGTTTACCAAAGGAATGAAGCTCTTATTGTGGATTTTCTGGCTTCAGAAAATTGAAGGGAAGTCTGCCCTGTACTCTTTAAAATTAAATTAGTAGGCAGCCACCTACTTCATTTAATGATAAAAATGATATATTTGCATAGCACCTAATAATGTATAAAAGGCATGCATAGAGATTATCTCATTTGATGATCAGGAAGCTCTGATTAATATCATTTATCATTTATGTTGGGGCTGGAAATATTTCCATAGTAAAGGTAAAAGAATAGGGTAAGGACTAGACAAGTCAAGTCAATAACCATTTATTAACTGCTTACCAGTTTCTGGCAATGTGATAGGCATTCAAAGGTAGAGAAAAAGGAAAAATAAACAAAGAAATGTAAAAATTGGGAAAAAAAAAAACAACCCTTCTCCCCCTGGATCTCAGTCTTTATGGGAGAGGGGGAAGGAGAACAGGACAACTTGTAAACAACCCTGTACAAATAAGCTTTTAAAAGGCACTAATCAGGGAGTCGTCTCAAAAGGATGGCACCAAGGTTAAGGAAGACTGGGAAAGTCTCTTTGTAAAAGATAGGAGACTTTAGATGAGACCTAAAGGATTCAGAGAAGGTAGAAGGTAAAGATTAAGAGGGAGAGAATTCCAGGAATGAGAGACAGTCAGCAAAAAATGATAAGGAGTCAAGAGATAGCTAGTATCATTAGGTCCCAGAGTAGATGATGGAAGGGAGTAAGATGGACTCTTAAACATCAAACATTAAAGAAAAGAATATTTTCCCATATCCTACTGTAGCAAGGTTTAATGGCCACATGTACTCTATAGTGCTTTGTCTTATAAATATCCCATTAACCAGTTTTGTAGATGGATACATGACTCTGTCTTATTTCTTTCAGAAGACCTGGATCCTTTCAAAATGTTTTTTTTTTTTCTAAATGTTTTCCCATTTCATGCTAGGAAATAATTTCCATTCCAATAAGAATCAAATTGACGGACAATTTCTGGTCTGCCCCAGGAAATGTATTATCTAGCCTTTAACTAGTTTGTAGGTTTTGAGAAAACCTGACTTGTTCCATTCCTATTTCCTCCAGTCTCTTAAATTGATGTGGTTTGAACTCAGCCCTTTGTTCTTTTCAAACATCTTTCACCCCTTTTAAGCATTTCCTGAGTCTTCCAGGCACTTCTGCATTCTTCAGCCATACTCACCCTTAAGATGATCACTAATTCAAACAGAAGGATTCATTAAAGAGAAGTTTTTTCAGAGAGATGCCATTTTCCCCCTTGGCATCTTTGCTTCATCACCCGGTGAGGTACTTTGGAGCCAAATATTGAGAAGAGAGCTTGTTCTGACTGAAACTGTGAAGCTTAAAAGGGGAAGGGAAATGAGAAATGAGTGTGAATGCCTGCAAAGTAGTATCTACACTTCAATTGGGTAAGGAAAGGGCATTTCTTCTATGGTGTACACATGACAGGAGTGCTTGAAAAGTTCACAGAATGGCAAGGCATCCACTTCCTTCCAAGTGGGCAGCAGGGAGAGAAGGGCATCTGTGGTCCCCAGCCTGTTCCCTGTGGAACACAATACACACTGTGTTTACAGAAGATGGTACAATCTGCCCAGTCAGATGGATATCACCACCCTTCTCCATGTTTGTGGCTATAGTGTCTGGAACATTTCATCCTTGATTATCCTCCTTCTCATGGATCTCTTGAGCTCTTAGAGGGGCCAGAATACATTCTGGCAAAGCAATATAGCCCTTCTCTGCCAAATATTTTTTGAATATATCTTGCTGTTTGCAATGTATAACAGCATGGATTTTCTGTCTTCTAGCTAAATCTAGAGAAATCTTCATCTGGTTCAAACTACAGGGAGCAATGGGCTTGAATCAAGAATACCTGAGTTCAAATTATATCTTAGATTCTAGCTGAATGAGCAAGTTCTTTTACCTGTTGGCCTTGAGTTCTTCATCTAAAAATGGGAATGATAGCACCCAACTCATTGGGTTTTTGAGGGGATCAAATGAGAGAAGATGAAAATCAATTTCGAACTTTAAAGTACTTTAATATGTTAGCTGACGTCATCATCATCATTACTTTTGCGAGGATTATATTATTATAGACTAATATTATCCAAGAATTAAAAGGAACCTCAGATTTCATCTAGTCCAACCTCTACATGAAGTATTCCCTCTAAAACACTGTTGCCAAATGTTCATCCAGGCTCTGTTCAAACAATTCTAATGATGGAGAACTAATGAACTTGACATGTAAACTAATCCACTGTACCTTTGGACAGTATTTGTTTTAAAGATACTTTTTCTTTATTTCTTTTACTTTTTAATTCACAAACCTATGAATTTAGGGCCATGGGGAACTTTTGATGAAGACACATTTACCAAAGCAGCTTAGCATCTCTTCAGCAAAATGTAGTCTTAGGGAACTGCCTTGGGGCATTGATAGGCCAGCATGGGTGAGAAGTGGGGCATACCTCTTCTTGGCTCTGAGGGTAACTTCTATTCATTCCACCACATTGCCTCTCACTTTAATTGTTGTTTTCCAAATTATTATTTATTTATTTTTAACATTTATTCAAACATTTTTTGAGATCCAAATTCTCTCACTTCTGCCTTTCTTTCCCCTACCCTTTGAGAAAGCAAGCAATATGATATCAGTCATGCATTATGAAGCCATGCAAAACATATTTCCATCTTAACCATGTTGTTAAAAAAAAAGCAGGAAACAAAGGGGGAAAATATGCTTTAATCTGCACTCAGACTTCATCAGCTTCATCTCTGGAAGTAGATAGTATTTTTCAACTTGGTCCTCTGGAATTGTCTTGGGTCATCATACTGATTAGAGTAGCTAAGCCTTTGACAGTTGATTGTCATTACAATATTGCTCTTACTCTCACTTTAGTTGTGAGGAAATCTTTGCATATTATGAACCAAAATCTGCCTCCTGGAACTTCTACCCATTGAACCTATTTCTGCCCTATTCTTGAAAGGAAGTATTGGGGCCATACAGCTTTCCATTAAATCAACAAATACTTTTCAGGCTCTACTGTGCTATGTGTTGGAAGGATAGCAAAGTTGAGCTAAGGCATACTAGCTGCCCCCTCGGAGATGACAGAATTACAGGACAGATATAGAAAAAAATGGCAAGACCAACTGCTAACTCAAATTGGATGAGGAAAATTGCTCTCAACTAGAGGAAAGAGGGAAGATGTGTTGTGGAAGCTGACATTTAGATTGGACTTTAAAGGATGGACACACGCTCAAAAGCTAAAGATAGAGAAGATTTCGAAAAAAGATTTGGGTGGTATGCATATTTCCCAAATCTATAAATGACACAAAGTTGGGGAAAAGAGCTGACACACTGGGGGATAATCAAGATCCAAAAAGTTCTTGATAAGATAGAACATTGAGTTAAATTTAATGAGGTGAAATTTAATAGGGAGAATGAATGTGAAGTCATACTTAGGTTCACAAAACTGCCTTTACAAGTGCAAGGTGGAGGAGATATTTTATCTGAAACTGAAAGCTATTTATGTGAAAAACATCTGGGGATTTTAGTGAACTGAAAACTAAATATATCTGTGATATGACAGTCAAAAAAATACCACTCCCCTTCAAACTAAAGCTAAGTATCTGGAAATACATTAAGATAGGAATAATTTTCAAGAATAAGGTAAGAGCCCAATTATACTCTGTCCTGGTTAGAGCATATCTAGATTATTCAATTCAGTCTTACCATTACATTTTATTTTTATTTATTTAATTTTTTAAAAATCCTTACCTTCTATCTTAGAACTTAGAATATTAGTTCCAAGGCAGAAGAGTGGTAAGGGTGAGGCCATTGGGGTTAAGTAACTTTTTCAGGGTCACACAGCTAATAGTATCTAAAGTCATATTTGAACCCAAGCCTTCCCATCTCTATGGTGATCACATTTTAGAAAGGATATTAATGATCTGGACAGTGCCCAGAGGAAGCCAACTGGGATGTTGGACAGTCTCAAGTTTACACAATGTAAAGGTCAGTTGAAAGAGCTGAAGATGTTTAGTTGGGAGAAGAAAAGACTCAGGGAGTACAGACAGAAAAGCTGTTTTAGAGTATTTGAAAAGTGTCATGGGGAGTAAATGAGACTTAAGTTTGACATTAGAGGGCAGAGAAAGAAACAATAGGTTTAAGTTAGGTATTTAGAGACCCATTTAGACTTGACATAAGAGAAATATTCCTAAGTATTAGAGCTATATTAAATTGAAATTGGCTACACTGATACACAGTAGACACTCATTAGAAGTGTGCTGAAAACTAGCCCTACCAGCTCAAGTTTTGGTGTAAGCATTTTCCACCTGGGAAATCAGTAAATCATCATAATATATACGTATACACATATAGATACACACATAGATACATACGTATATACATATGTATATGCATACACACACAAAGATACATAATTTTATGATTGTCTACATTTAAAAGTGATGGAGAAAAATGTTAATAATGTAGAGAACACTTAAAAGTGTGGTGTGTGCATTTTTGGGGAGAAGAGCTCCATTTAAACATTTTGAACACATTAAACATTTGTCATCGCACCCTTGGTTATAATTCATTGAAGTTCTTCAAACACAGGCTAAACTTGTTAAGTTTTGTTACCAGGTTCATAACCTTGGAGTCATCTTCAACTTTTCACTCTCTATCTCACTAATTAATTCAGTTGCCCAGTCTAATTGATTCTACCTTCATAATATCTTTCTTATCAGTCTCTTCTACTCACATGATGACTACTTTAATTCAGGCCTCTATCAGCCTCACCTGAATTTGTGATAGCCTCCAACTTGATCTCTCTGCCTCTTTTCCTTCTAATTGTTTCTCTACATAGCAGTCAAAGTGAAAAGAGGAAATGAAGCAGTAATTTTGGAAAATACTTTTAAGTTATGAGCTGTAGTAACTGTATATAACTAAAGGACTCTAGCCAAGTAAAGGAGGAAACCAAATAACAGGGAGCCAGATTTGGGAAAATAGTGTCAATTTTATCAAACACTTGGGATGCCATATGGGGCCCTGCTGCCATGACTAAACCCCAGACTCAGTCTGTGGTCATCTCCCTCTTCCTTTTCCCTCCCTCCTGTTCAAATATCATAACCCTTTCTTTCAAATAAGGAAGGGAACCCTTCTATTTTGCTATTCCTCAAAGAAAATTTAACTTATTATTATTTTTTTAATCAGGGATTCACCAGAAAAGAATGAGAAAAATATACAAAAGGGGAAAGGTCCAAAGTCACTGGACATTTTAAAAGTTCATGATTATAAGTATTCTTGCCCTACTTTCCTCCCTTCTTCCCTCCCTCCCTTCCTTCCTTGCTTCCTTCCTTCTTTGCTTCCTTTCCTTCTTTCCTCTTTCCCTTCATCCCTCCCTTCCTCCCTCCCTCCTTCTCTCTTTCTTTCTTTCTTTCTTTCTTTCTTTCTTTCTTTCTTTCTTTCTTTCTTTCTTTCTGTATTCCTTCCTTCCTTCCTTTTCACAACAATAGCTAGCATTTTTTAGGTCATATGTATATTATCATATTTTCATATCATATTTCCATATTCATCATGTTATAAAGAAGACATATATTACTTTCACTAGAGAAAAATTCATGGAGGAAATAAAGAATGGTATGCTTCAATTTGCATTCTGACTCCATCTGTTCTTTCTATGGTGGTGGGTATCCTTTTTTTGTCATGAGTCTCTTGGAATTGTCCTGGATCCTTGCCTTGTTGATAATTCTTGTGCTTTCTTATATTCTCTGTTTTTAGATTTTAAAGTCAGCTCCACCTAAAACTCTTAGTTTATTTGACTTAGGGGTCTTTATTCTCAGGATTGGAGATTCTTTATTTCCTTCACTTTAATTGAGAAACAGAAAGGAATCTATTTCTCAGAATCAACCATTAAACCTTGGGAATAAACCAGTAGGATCCACATAGAAAGGCACAAATAAAATGTATTGCAATTTCAGATGAAATTACAAGTACACATAATGATGTCCTGATATTTTCAAAAAATCTTAATATTAATATATTGTCTTACATTAACTTAATTTCTGAATATAGCTATCACTACTTCCCTACAGAGAGTATCAACCTAAACAGTAAAGAATAAAAATGAGAAAAAGATAGTTTTGCAAAACTAGTCAACAAAGCAATAGGCCAATTGTCAATACTTGTACGTTCAGCATCCCTCACCTCTGCAAAGATGGCATCTTGATCATAAGTTCAAAAAAAGTCATTTCCTTAGGGAGTCCATGACATATATTATATAGTTCCTTTCCAGACCCTGAATTTGATTTTTCTCCCTATACAAATGGGAACAACTGCCCTTAGAATCTTCTTTTCTTCATTTTTCAAGGTGAGTAAATATAGGATACTCATCTTTTGTCTATGTCTCAAAAGTTTGTAGCTAGACATTATTTGATTTATAGATTTCTATTTCTACTGTTCTCTAAATAATAACTAAGAACAACTGCATGAGAATAGAAAGAGCTCCAGACCAGGAGCAGAAGACCTGAATAATAGCCTGGGTTTTGTCACATTAGTTATGTGACTTTGAAATTCATCCTTGACCCAGTGCTGCTTAACATTCCCATCAATTCCTTGAATGAAAATCTATATGGAATACTAATAAAATTGGACTATAGAAATGGGATCCCAAATTATCTTTGCATATGATGATGGGCTGAATCTAAAAACATGAATTTATTTTTTTTTAAGGTTAAATGTAAAGTTCTCTATTGGTGTAAAAAAATCAATAGGACTAAGGAGTCATGACAAGGAAATAATTTATGTAAAAATATTTAGAAATTTGTGGACATAGCATGATATAATAGTGTCTTTCACGCCCCCTGAAAAAAACTATAATGCAATGCCTTCTTAGACTATCTTGGGAGAGACAGTGTCCAAAAAAGAGAGAAAATAATTCTGTTCTATTCCATTCTGCCTGGAGCACATCTGGATTGTATTCCATTATAGGAAGTGAGTTTGGGGATGGATATAGAGATGCTGGTATCAGAGATGTAACTAGCAACTTTGATAATGCTGACAACTTTGTATACATGCATAAGATAAGAAGTAATATATATTATATGTGTGTGTGTATATATATGTATGTATATATATATATTCAAATCAATTTTTTAAGATAAATTTCATTTGGAAGGCAAAGAGAGATGCTAGTACAACAAACCATGGGGAAACAAAGACCCTAAGATGCTAAGAAAGTATTGTTGGTATATAAAGAATCAATGAGGCAGGATAAGGTCACCTGTACTCTGCCCACAATGAAAAAGTAGATTATGTTGGAATTTCCCATTTTAACTAATTATTTTTGCTATCTTGCTCAATTATTTATAGATGATGGAGTGGGTTTTATCCACACCCTATAAATAACTGTGCCTAGGGACAAAGCTCTAGTCATCCTACCCTAGTTACAGTTCTAGTTGGGAGGTATTCAGTGGACAGTGACTAGGATTCTCAAGTCCATAGTATATAAGTACTTATTGAGGGAAATAGGGATGTTTAACCTGGAGGAAAGTTCATTGGGATGCAATAACTACACTCTAAAAAGCTATTATTATGTGGAGGAAGTATTGGACTTATTCTGCATGTTTTCCAGAGGGCAGAACTAAGAACTATGAGTAGAAATTTCAGAGAGACAAATTGAGAAACTGTCAAAAATTAGAATGGTTTGCCTTGGGAGGAAATTCATTTTTTTTTCTTCTTGAGAACTGTAAAATGGAGGCTAAATGACTACTTGTTGGACAGAGAATAGAGAATTGCTTTCAGATACAGGTTGTACTAGATTACCTCTGAGATCATTTTCAATTCTGAAATTCTTTGATATGTATGAAAGAACTGAAGCTCAGAGCAGTCATCTGACTTGCCCAAAGTCACACAGTTGTTAAATGCTAGAGCCAGGATTTGTACTCATGCCTTCTCCAGTATTTTTTTTTTTATTTTTGATTATTATAGCAAGACTACTTTATTTCCCAGTTATGAGGCAATATTGTGTTTCCAGAGTACACAAACACACACACACACACACACACACACATGCACACACTGAAGGGTAACATACAGTGCTGATGGAAGTGACATACTTTTTGAGATATTGCTTTTTAAATTACCAGGTCACTTTCTTTCCATGATAGCCCTATACAGCCTAGACAAATTGATTATTTTCTAGTCAATTCAGGATTTTTTCAACTGTGATAATGGTCAGTTGCTGAACAATTGATGGGAATCACTGAGTAGTCAACTTGATTCAGTTGTTAGGCTAGGCAAAATAACTGTGTCTAAATCTTAGGATTTAAGAGGAAAATATCTTGGATTGATCCGAAAGTATTTGATCCTGCAGTCTTCCAGAAATCTGCCTTCTCTGTTTCTGCCATCAGCCTCCCTCAACTCCTAGTTTTTCTTTATGAAAAAGTTATTTGTATTTTGTGGGAGACAAGGCTTTGTTCTTTAGATGAACTGGTGGCAATGACCGCTATGTTCTAAGAAAAGCCAATAGAAGAAAGCAGGACAGGCTGAAATATCGGGTCAGTTCCCAACCCCCAACCTTCTGGCAATGTTGTATCACATGGAAGTTGCTTAGAAACCCTGAAAAGGCATCACTGCTTTCCTGGGAGCCTGGCTTGTGCCTTGAGGACATCCAGGAAGTCTGCTCCAGAGTGATTGATTAATTCTGGGGTTAGCAAGTATGGATGCATCACTTTTACATGAACGATGCAGCTCTGTGCTTAATTAGAGGCAGCTTAGTGATGCCATATTTCATCTTAGGGCACTGATTAACTCCACCTGCTGCATGTAGCTGACAGATTGGGTAGGTTTCATGTTGAAGTTGCAGTTTGGTTTATAGCTTTCTTGATTTCTGGGCTGCTTTCCCATATTCCTTTGACCCTCACCCTTTCAAAAAGAATGCTCTGTGTCTCAGAGGTCATTTGTAAGCTTCCTTAACTTTTTCTCTTGTATTGGACTTAGGAAGATCTGAGACTGATCTGAAATGATATTGAAATGAACCACAGGAACATTCTACCATTCAATTAATTTCACCTGAAACTCCATCTGAGAAACTGTAAAAATAAATCTTATTAGATTCTAATTACAGCAACAAAGCCGGAGATATGGAGACAATGAAATGTTGTTGTTGTTGTGTTTTGACCAAAGATAGAAGCATGAATTGCAGCAGTGAGAGAAATAAAACAGAAATATAGATGTGCAAATTGATACAGATCCACTGTTTAGAGATTGGAGGTGGAAGAGTGGATTTGGAGTTAGAAAGACCTGAGTTCAAACACAGCCTCCGATATTTACTCTCTCTGTGCCCTTGGTGAACTGTGCAACCTCTATATGCCTCACTTTCCTCAGCTATAAAATGGGGACCACCATGACACCTGCCTCCCAGGGTTATTATGGGGATGAAATGAGATAATATTCTCACTGAATTCCATATGAATGTTATCTATGGCCATTCTGTCACCACTGAAGATAGAATTTGGAGCAGATATTACTACAAAAATAGGGCATTGGATGCAAAAGCAAGGTCCAAGCCTGGATCTTCTAAATCCAATACTTACTACACATATAATCATAGACAAGTCCTTTAGTAGCTCAATTCCTCCAGGCAGCTCCTGAAGACTATCAGTTAAATATGAGTAGCCAGTATATATACTGGGAGGAAGTTTCCACTCCTGGAATGCACTATGCCAATGAGATAATAGATGTGGAAGCACTACCTTGCTTCCAAATGACTAAACTCTTTTCACCTAAATCTATACATTTATGAACTTTTCCCCCAGGGTTTTTGAAAGGAAAACAGTGCAAAAATAATGTTTTTCACACAAAAATGAATTGTTATATTCTTGTTATCCTGAATGAACAGGTAGAGAAACTGAAGAACAAAGACAATTTATTTGTTAATAAAGATTTGTGGTCATGCAGCGAGGAAGAGAGAGTGAAGACTCAGTGAGGAGTAGAAGCAGAAAGCCTGAGATTTCTGACTAGGGACTTTTGTTTTCTATAGAATGAACCACTACCCAAGGATCCTCGTATCCTCCAGCCCCTCCAGGATACCTGATGGAGTTGGCCTCTGTCAGCTTACTGTCAGGCCAAGCTTTCAGCTAGAACTAAGTATTGCTGTTCCTCACATGGTTACCCATGGTGCCAGTAAACGTCAAATGATACATCGCACCCCACCACGGGAGCCAGCAGTCATCTGCTTACGAGAAACACTCCTTCCACCAGCCCAATGAAGAAAGAAAACCTATTTATCCTGAAAGAGGAATATTTTATAACCACCTGTCTGTCAGGGGACCAGGAGAGAGCCAACTATTGTGCCTCCCCAGCTGTCTGGGCCATGTTCCTGCCCCTGGAACTAGGAAACAATGGACCTCCTGGGAGGCCAGCTGTGCTGTGGCAAATGACAAATGGACCCCGGAGGAGGCAGAGATGAATGGATGCTAACAGCCGTTATCCCATCTACCCATTTCCTCATCACAAGGGCTTCTTCTGCATCAGCCTGGGCACTTCTATCTCTCTGGGCTAGGAAGCAATCCTGATACAAATGGAAACCATTTTCCAGTGGATGTTCGGCACTTTTCCACTACAGGTGTCACACGCCACTACGTGCCATACTTCTTCCTCGGATCTGTTCGGTTTCTGACTATCAAACTGGCACTCGGGGTTGAAGCCTGTAAATTAGATATCAGTCTGCCACCCAGCAGGCAGGTTTCCCACAGAGCAGTTGATCACTGTCAGCATGGAAGGAGTTTAGGATTTTGTTTTCCAGTTGCAATGCTCATGGGACTCTTTGCAATCTGCACAGGGTCTCCATACTGCTGCCATCCCCTTTTTTGGACCCACTCTAGGCTCCTACTCTCCTGGAAAATGGTAATTCTCCTCTGTGATGTATGGCATCCCAACTCAGCATTAACTTCTTGCTCCTATGAGATGCTGTCACTGCTCCTAGGCTAGTGAGGAAATGCATGTTCCCATGCGTGTATGCACATGCACATACACACACTATTTGGTGTATTTATAGAGATTAAAATGAATATGCAAAGAACTAAATATTATAATTTTATAGAGTTTTATTAATAATAAACTAACATAAAAAAACCAGAGGGAAAAGGTATTAAACTCACCAAGCCCACTTGCCAGAGCAAAAGAGAAAGAGGGAGGAGCTACAGAACTTATAAAACAATAACGTGACCTTGCAATTGTGGAGGAGCAGGAGTGATTAAAGGGGATTTGGGGAAATACTAAGGGACTTATGGGGGATGCGGTCCAAGATTCAAAATCTCCATTTATACATATTTACAACATTTCAGTAGAAAAGTGCTCCATTTGTGTTCCTAATTAAATCTTCCCTGGCTTTGTATTTATCACCAAGAGTGATTGCTTATCCATCTACTAAGGACAGTCACAGCTGTCTCAAGAAGCTTAGTGCCTCTGCTGTCTCCATTTATTTTTCAGAAGGTAGATGGAACAGGTAGTCTCAGGGGTAGGTGCCTCAGGCCGGGGAAATCATCTAAATTTTCACTATCTCTAGGCAATTCTCTAAGACTGACAGTTGCATAAGAGTGCCAATCAGCACAAGTAGAGGAAATTTCTTCATTGGAAATTTTCTATACAAATGAAATCACTGGTCTGGTCCCCAAAGTGGGGAGAATCAAAAACTTGCTGATAAGGCAAGTCCTCTCACTGGGTGGCACTTCTTATCAGGCAGGAGGCTGGTTATCAAACACTGTTATGGTGCAGTGACCAAAGCAGCTGAGCTGGTCTTGGGAACTAGGGGAATTAAATTCAGAAAAATCAAGAAACCAAAAACTACATGCATAAAACCTAGAGACAAGTCTAATAAAAGGACGTCTCAGTTAGTAGGCTCAATCCAATAAATATTCAGGGAATGGGCATATAAAATATGTCTTACCTGGCACCAATTGCTGTACTGACTTGATGAACCTGCTTCTGGAAATGTGTGATATGATAGAGGGGTCTTCCTTGACTCAGAGCATGACTAGGTATTTGATGATTCTGTCAGCTTACTCTATGGTGATGAAAAGCCTCTTTTACTGGGGGTCAAGCCAGAATTAAGTGTGCAAACAAAAGGCACAAACAGACAAAAGCATTCTCCCTTCCTCATTGGCAAGTGAGGCAAGAACTGCTCTAAAACTCCAGGTGGAGAGAAAGGTGGCAGGTGCTGCTGCTGGCTGCCTTATCTTCCCACCTGGGCCATCATGTGGCTGTGAACTCATGGCTGCCTTTGTTTCTTCTATCTTTATTTAAGCGATTGCTTTGCAATTGAACATGAATGAGTATTAAAAATTGAATGGGACACATTATTATCTTGTAAACTTCAGAAGGTAGGAATAGCCATCAGAGATCCAGCAATGGGAATAGCAGAATCCATAGCAGAATCTGCCAGTAGCTATAAGCAGCCAATCCCAGTATGGAGCTAGTTCTACAAAATTGATTCATTGATCCTCCTTGATTCCCAGTGAACTAATGCAACAGCTGAGACATTTTCTCCAGCAAGCCATGGAATGACTTGTTCATCAGCAGGCACTGTGCTAAGAGCTTTAAAATATTATCTCATTTGATCTCCATAACATCCTTCAAGGTAGATGCTAGTATGATCCCCATTTTATAGATGAGGAAACTGAGGCTAACAAAGGCTAGGTAACTCAAAGTTACAGAATTAGTGTCTGAAGTTGGATTGGAACTTGGGTTTTTCTCATTCCAGGTCCATGCTTCATCCTCTGTGCAACCTAGCTGCCTCACCCAGAGAGGTTCATTATAAGTGAATTCTGTAGGAGGAATAACTGATAATTATCATTTTAAGTTTGAGTCCACTCTCCCAAGAGAGCAAAGTAGTAGTGGAGAGTGGGTTCCTGATTCTGTAGAGTTTTTGTACTAAAAGTCTTGCTATATATCTTCTTAGTAAATATACCTTTGCAAAAGTTAAATTATATTAATCGAAAATAAGGAGAGGTCAACTTGTCAAAATGGTATTAGGGTAGTAAGCATAGATTAGATGATTTGGGGAAATTATTATTTAGTGATGATATTGAGGGAAATAACCCCTAAAGAAGTCTTGCGAATGAGTCTTAGAGAGCCTCCACTCCACCTCCACACTCCCTCATATCAGGGAGGTGTACCGTTGCTCTGGGGGGGGGGTGTGTGTGTGATCTGCTTGGCAGAATGTGAATTGGTAAAATGATCACAGAGTCTATATATTCTAAATTTATAAAGTGTTTACTCTATAAAAGACATTGTTAGGGACTGGGATTACAGAGATGGAAAATAAACCAATTACTGCCTGCTAACAATAACAATAATAACAACTGCCTGCAGTCCAATAGAAGAATAAGTCAGAATTATGACATAAGATATATAAATAATTAGAAGAGGCCAAATAGGGAAATATCAGAGATTGGGGAAGACCCTTCATGGAGCAAGTGGGACCGAATTTGAACTTTGAGGAATTGATGAATTTCAACAAATGCACACACATGTATGTATGTGTGTGTGTGTGTGTGTGTGTGTTCCAGGCTTAGGAGGACTACATATATAAATGTATAGAGATGGGAGAAAGTTCTGGGAGGATGGATAATCTAATGTCAATGAAATGTACAGTGTGAAATAAAGTTGGAAAGGGAGATTGGAATAAGATTGATGAGAGTCATGAGTACCAGAATGAGAACTTTACACTCAGGAGGAAGGTAACCAATGAAAGATATTGAGTAGAGATGTGACTCAGTCATACCTGTATTTTAGGATGCTTATTTAGTTCAAGTAATAAATAAAGGGTACTTTGGGTGCTTAAAGCAAGATTGGGGCAGCTAGATAGCACAGTGGATAGAGTGCTGGACCCAGAGTCAGGAAGACCTGAGTTCAAATCCAGCTCTGGACATGTACTAGCAAGCCACTTAACCCTGTTTGCCTCAGTTTCTTCATCTGTAAAATGAATTGGAGAAGGAAATGGCAAACCACTATAATATCTTGGGTAACTAAGTGGCACAGGGGATAGTGTGCCCGGCATGGAGGCCAGAAGACTCCTCTTTCTGATTTCAAATCTGGCTTCAGATTCATACTAGTTTTGTGACCTTGAGCAAGTCATTTAAGTTATCCTGTTTGCCCTAGTTTCCTCAGCTGCAAAATGAGCTGGAGAAGAAAATGACAAGCTACTGCAGTATATTTGCTAAGAAAACCATGAATGGTGTCACAAAGAATCAGAAACAACTGAAAAATGACTAAACAACAATCAGTAATTCTTTCATTGAAAGGATGCAAATGTATCTGAGCTAGTATGAAAATGAAAAGGACAAGTTCACTCCCTGCCTTCTGCCAGCCCATATTCCTACCTTTATTACATATACAAGTTCAACAGCAAGCTGACCAGCCTTAGAGCTACTCTCCATACTAATGAAGAAATAGAGGCTCAGAGAATTTGGGTGACTTGCCCAAGGTCACAGAGGTGAGTCGGAAGAGTCACAATTCCAGTAGCTTTTTGAATAATAACTTCTCTGATGCTGAATCTGTATTGGGTGTGAAAGGCTGGAGTTGCCGAGGAGCTGGAAGTAATTGAAACTGAAGCCACCTCTGTGGTCACAGCTGCTTGTTGAGAGCCCCAGGCTGTTCGCCTTGTCCTGTCCCTGCTGGTCCTGGAAGGCGTCACTCATGACTGGATGCTGTTACCTGAAAGGGCTCTGATAGTCAGAGTCATTTAGGAATCAAGAGCATACATGATGAATTAAGTTAGCAAACCTGTTCCGCCTTCATAACATACTTGTTCCCTGTAGATCTATCCTGTCTAAAGTTTGTTCCAGGCTTATGTAAAAAAAAAAAATATCCGTAGCTGCTGGTATCAACAGGTAAGACATGTTGTTAGGGACTGTCATGCCACTGTTCTGAAGGAGCCCAAGGCAATTAGCAGCCTCCGAATTGCTTGAAATGGTGAGGGGCTCTCATTCTACCTGCCACGTGGTACTCGTCGTTCTTTTCATTATTCCTGCAAGTAGAATCTGGCAATTTGGAGCCGGCAGCTTCATGCCTTTGGCGCTCCCAGTCTAATAAAACTGAGCATTTAGAGAGCACTTTTCATTTTCCTGAGCTCTCTCTGTAAATACTAATTAGCCCTCCCCAGCCCCCTTGTGAGATAAGGCAAACATTAGACACACGTTTTTTTGTTCTGTTTTGTTTTTATAGATAGGAAGGCAAGGAGAGGCAATTGGTCTGTCCTCAAAAATAATCCCTTCCGTATCCCTAACATGTGTCCCTTGCCCTGGGGTATCGCCAGACCCAAAACAACCCGAGATAGCTCTTAACCATAGGAGTCCCTTTGACAGCGATCACCAGTTTCATAACTCCTCATATTTGCTCTCTTCCTTCACGAAACAACAAGAGAAAGTAATGGAGTCTGTCATGTGCTGTTGATGAGGGTGCCTTCCCAGTTCTTGGAAGAAAGATGTCCTCCTCACTCCCAAGTAAACAGATGAATCACCCTGTGGCAATAACATGAATATTAATTACCAGCCTTCTCTGACTCTTTTTTAGAAGTTTTTCCATTTTGTAAAATGGCTGTCAAATACTTTTAAAGGCATTTAATGGTTTCTTGTCTTCATCTATCTGAATTATCTTTGTCCTCCGATACATTAGGTAAAAGAAAAACTAGGGCATTGATTCCCACTGTGGCTAGAGAATGGTGATCACCCACCTGATCTTTAAAAAGTTGGAAGGTTCAGTTCTGATATTATCCTTATGAAGGATATTCTTATTATTTAGAAGCCTTGAGTAAGTCTCATCCCTGCCCCCTAAGTTAGTTCTTTTTCCCTGTAAGAGGAGAAATGCTACATCAATAGATTAAAGGAAGTTAAAACAAGTCACACAAAGTGACTAGTTCTGAACTCCCTCCACTTCAAAGGAAAATCATTTGAAGAACTCTTGTGATTCTAACCCAATAATAGGCTGATAGATCAATGTGAGATACAGCTACAACACAGAAGGCAGCAGCAGACAAGGACCTCTCAGGGGCTAGATATAATGTTCTGGTGTCCATCTTTGGGGAAGTGAGATTCATGTGCTAGTGCCCTAAATCAGTCATTCAGATCCCATATAGTATGCCAATGTCTGGAATCAGTAGTTCCAGCTTGATCAGAAAGCCTAAATAGTAATGCCTGATTGCTACTGAGTTAGCTATAATAAATAGAACCCTATGAATATGACATTTTTAGACTTAAAAATGAGTTGGCTATTACATAGAGGTTCAGAGGCACAGAAGGAATTAAATTCAGCCTTCTCCCTAAAATAAAGGGATTCACTGAGCTCTACTCTTTAACCCCTTATTTTTTTCTCTTGTGGGGAAAGAAATAACAACAATAAGTACCATTTGCAAAGCTTTTTACATCAGAGGTATCAAACTCTAGTAGAAAGGGGAGTACTAAGCCATACATAAGGATCTCTGCCAGTGGGACATTAATTTAGAAAACCACATGTGAATATCATCTCTGTTCTTTTGCATTTTATTTTGTGAAATATTTCCCTATTACATTTTAAATTTATTAATTTTTCTATATTATGTCAATGTAATTTTTAATAATTGCTTTCTAACATTTTGTGATTCATGTTCTCTCCCACCATCCCACCCTTTCTCCTTCTTCCCCAAGATGGCAGGTAATACAATATAGTGTACAAGTGTAATCATACAATACATATTTCCATGTTGTAAAACAAGACATATCACTTACACTAGAGAAAAAATTCATGGAGGAAATAAAGTAAAGAATGGTAACCTTCAATCTTTATTCAGGCTGTCGGTTCCTTTTTTGACAGTGAAGTGATAGCCTTTTTCATCATTAGTCTCCTAGAGTTGTCTTGGATCCTTGCATTGCTGATAATGAAGTCATTCACAGTTGATCATTGTACTCCAGTGTTATTACTGTGGACAATGCTCTCCTGGTCTGTTCATTTTGTATCACTTTTTATAAGTCTTTCCAGGTTTTTTGGTAATCATTTTGTTTGTCATTTCTTATGGCACAATAGCATTCCATTAAATCATACACCACGTTTAGCCATTATTCAACTGATGAACATCCCCTCAGTTTCCAATGCTTTGTGATCACACACAAACACATGAATTTGCTATAAATATTTTTGTAGGTAGGCTCCTTTCCATTGTTTTTAATTTCTTTGGGTTATAGATGTGGTAGTGATATTTCTGGGTCAAAGGATATGCACAGGTTTATGATCCTTTGGGCATAGTTCCAAATTGCTTGCCAAATGGTTATATCACTTCACAGTTACACCAAGAGTGTATTAGTGTCCCAATTTTACTACATCCCCCTTAACATTTATCATTTTCCTTTTTTAAAAATCATATTAGTTCATCTGATAGGTGTGAGTTGGCATCACAGAGTTATTTTAATTTGCATTTCTCTAATTAATAGTCCCTTGGAACTTTTTTCATATGACTAAAGATCATTTTAATTTCTTAATCTGAGAATTGCCTATTCATATCCTTTGACCATTTGCCAATTTGTCAATTGTGTATTCTTATAAATTTGACTCAGTTTTCTCTATATTTGGAAATTAGGCCTTTGTGAGAAATACTTGCTATTAAAGTTTTTCCCCAGATTGTTTCCTTTCTTATCTTAGTTGCATTGACTTTATTTGTGCAAAACCTTTTTGATTTAATGTAGCCAAAGTCTTAATTACATTTTAATTTGGTTCTTTCTGTACTAGTGGTATCATATTCTGCATACGTCCATGAGATTTCAGGTTTGACAGCTTTTGCATTGTGAGCCTCTGAGTGATATTGGTATTGTAACTATTATTATTCTCATTTTATAGATGAGGAAACTGAGACTTGAAGGTTAGGTGACTTGCTTATGGTAACAAAGCTTGTGAATGTTAGAAATAGGATTTCAAAAGAGCACTTCTTGATACCAAGTCCAATACTGTACCCACTTATTTGCAGGTGAATAAAATTGTTCTTTAAAAACACTGCCCAGCTGCTGGTGAGGTTGTGAACCAATCCAATCACTCTGGAGAGTGATATGGAACAGTGTCCAAAGGGCATTAAAACTATGCTTTTCTTTTGACTCAGCAATACCACTATCTAGGTCTATATCCCCAAAAACACTTCCAAAGAGGGAAAAGGATCAATATGGACAAAAATATTTATAGAGGTTCTTTTTGTGGTAACAAAAAATTGGAAACAACAGATCTTCATCAATTGGGGAATGACTGAGCAAGTTGTGGTATATGATTGTAATGGAATACTACCGTGCTATGTAAAATGATGAGAAGGATAATTTAAGAAAAATCTGGAAAGTCTTATATGAACTGATTCAAAGTGAACTGAAAAGAATTAGGAGAATATTGTCCACAGCAATAGTAATATTGAATGATGAACATTTATGAATGATTTAGTTAGCTGTTCTTGGAAATGCAGAAAATCCTCAAGGACTCTTGATGAAGAATGCCATCCGCCTCTGAAAAAGGAATTGATGGAGTCTGAATGCAGATTGAGGCATACTATATTTCACCTCATTTCTTCACTTTTATTTTTATTTGTTTGAGTTCTCTTTCATAAAATGATTGTGAATATGGAAAGATGTTTTACACTATTACACATATAAAATCCATATCAGATTGATTGTCATCTCAGGGAGGAGGGAGGATAAAGAAAGAGAGGGTGAGAATTTGCCTGAAACTTAAACCAGATAAAAAGTTGTTTTTTCATGAAATTGAGGGAAAAATAAAATTAAAAAAATACTGCCCTGGGTAATTATGAAGAGCAGCCAGGTCCAAGAGTGGTTGGGCTAACTGTGAGACCTGAGGATGGTTGAGACAATCTCTAGATTTTATGTCCTGTGCTATTATTTCAGACTGAAAGCAACTGGTTTGTCTCCCTGATGACTTGTAAGTTTCTTGTCCTGAACCCCTAGATGCTTGAGAGGCCTCTAGAATGGAGGATCAGTGTCCCTGCCCCCTGGCCAGTGGTATTTCACTGAGAATTAATCTGTTGAGCTACTGTTGAGCCAGTGGCAGGCGTCCCTGGTGGAATCCTCTTAACCAGGCAGCACATAACAGGCAAGAAAAGAGAACTATTTAGGTGCTGAGCCAAGTAGGGCCAAGGCAAACCCAGAGGCTTACAGAGAAGCTGATAAGCAATGACATTTCATCCTAATAGTGTGTGACAAGTGGTAAAATAATCAGGGCTGGAAGAATCTCCAGAGGCCACCTTGGCTGGCCCGACCTTCAGGTAAAATTGTGCCTTGCAGACTCATAAAATCACAGAATATCAGGAGTAGAAAGAAACTTTTCGAGCTCAACTAGCCTAGACTCCTGATTTTACAAATGAAGGTAATGAGGTGCAGAGGTGAAGGGATTTGTTCAAAGTCACCCAGAATATAAGCCACACTAATTCATAGAATCTTGTGGAATGTTACAGCTGCAAGGAAACTTAGGGATCATCCAGTTTAATCTGATTCTATAGAGGAGGAAGCTGAGATTAGGGTTAGTGTAGCCTGGCACTTTTGACGCGAGAGCACTGGTGCCAGGATTATGTGACTCTGGCCACATTTACAAAGCATGAGAAATGCAATCACGTGAGTAATATAAGTCCCAAAGAGCCAAGGACAACATTGTAATTTAACCAGAAATCAAGGGAAACTGAATCCTGTCCAAAGACTTTTGTTTTAAACCCTTACCTTCCATCCTAGAATCCATACTAAGTTCTGCTCCAAGATGGAAGACCAATAAAGGGCTGGACAATTGGGGTTAAATGACTTGCCCAGGTCATACAGTTAGGAAGTGTCTGGGATCAAATTTGAATGCAGGACTTCCCCTCTCTATGTCTGGCTCTCTGCCTACTGAGTCACCTAGGTGCCCTGGCTCGTCAATTTTTAACAAGCAACTTGTTGGTAGAGTTGATAGAATGATAACCTGAGTTTGAATCTTATCCCAGATATTTACCAACATTAGGACCTTGGGCAAATCACTTGCTACCTTCCAGTCTCAGTTTCTCTTCTGTAAAATGGGCATAGTCAGTGTCTCCCTCACTGTGGTGAAGTGAGAATCTGTGAGATAGCATATAGAAAGCATTTTGCAAATTGAAGCACTATGTAAATGTCATCTATTATTGGAAGATCTTGAAATGGAAAGGGATCCAAGTTACAGAAGTTAGAAGCAGTGAAATGCCTCAGATTGATAATGTCTGTTTTGGTCACATCTGCTCTTCAGTGGAAACTGTCAGTCTTCCTGTGCAAAGCATTTCAGGATCATCATCAGCAAGTTCCTTCAAACAGCTAACCTGAGTTCATTTTCTCTTATTTTGTCTCAGAATGTAGGAAGAGGGGAAGCTGCCACTTTGGTGTAGTATGAGGGATCCTGGGACACATCCACCTTCCTGCTCAGTTTTTACAGATGGTAAATTCTATCCTTGTCTTTAAAAGTCCCTATTTTAAATGCAGGTGTCTGTCAGAAGGCTCATATCGTCACACGAATTAGCTGCCTAATAGTAAAAGTAAAAAAATAGTAAAAATAAATAAAATAATAATAATATTTACAATAAAAAATTTTAAGATAGTAAAAAAAATAGAGTTTTAAAGCAACCAGCAACCTTAGACATCATCTCTAGTTCTGGTGTCTTAAATGTTTTTTGCTGTGATAGAAGCCTTTGGTACTGTGATGATGCCTCTGGTTCCCTTTTTTGGAGTCATGTTTTTAAATATGTAAAACAAGATGGAGAAGCTTAGGTGGCACAATAGATAAAGTATAAACTCATCTTCTTGAGTTCAAATCTGGCCTCAGACCCTTCCTAGCTATGTGACCCTGGGTAAGTTACTTGACCCCAATTGCCTAGCGCTTACTGCTTTTCCCTCTTGGACCAGATACTTAGTATAGATTCTAGGATGGAAGGTAAGGGTTAAAATAAAAAAGAAATGACAAACCACTCCAGTATTAAAACCCTAAATGGGTAGCCAAAGATTGGAAAATTACTGAACAGCAACAACAGGGCTTAAAAAGGAAATGATTATATTGAAATATGGTATGAAGATATTTTAAAAAGAAGATCACTGATCTTGATTAAGCCCATTTCTGCCTCCATTTTTAGCATAATTTCCTCAAGCTGATGTTAAAGGAAATAATAGGATAGAATTTTAGAATACTAGATGGGTCCTTTCGTTCAGACCCCTTATGTGACAGAGGAGGAAACTGAGGTCCAGATAGACACACAGTAGGGCTTTAACAAATGCTTCTTGATTGACGACTTGAGCAGAGCAAAGTTACTAAGTAATAGGGAAAAGACAACCCTTGGATCTTCAAGTTCTAAATCTCTAAGTTTTGTGACAAAGAGAGAATTCCCTATAGGAACAGAACATAGAAGGGTTGCAGGGACAGCATGAAAGGTAACGGACCTGTGAAGAAACTACTGTGTAACTTGATTTTTTTTTTTAAATTTTAAACCCTTAACTTCTGTGTATTGACTTATAGGTGGAAGAGTGGTAAGGGTAGGCAATGGGGGACAAGGGACTTGCCCAGGGTCACACAGCTGGGAAGTGTCTAAGGCTGGATTTGAACCTAGGACCTCCCGTCTCTAGGCCTGGCTCTCAATCCACTGTGTAACTTGATTTTTGAAAAACTGTTCTATCTGTTCAGAATATGTCTGAAAGGTTTATTATAGGAAATGGCCCCTTTTAAGGAACCTCTTTAATAAAATTGCATGGCCCCTTTAAAGAAAATTTCTGGGCAAATACAGGTTTAAAAAAAAATCCCAAAGGGCTAAAAGTCACTAGGGTGATTTAATCAGTCATTTTAAGTGATGCCATGCAAAAAGCTTTCACACTATAATGAAGCCTTAAAGGGAGTTGAAAGGAAGAGTGATAGATGTGTATCCCAGAATAGGAGCAAGACAGGCACATGGAAAATCCATCTAACACCTGACTCCATGTTCTGAGGGGCTTCTAATTAGGATGATTTGGATAAAGTGGTTTTGCTATTCATACTTCTAAAAAGATAAAAAACAAGATCTTGTAACTACCACAGGGAGCTAAGTGCTCTAAGACTTGCTGGGAGAGCTAAGAAAGCCTTTCCTCTGATTAAAAACAAAACAAACAAATAAAAAAATCAGTAAGACAAGGGCTGCTCATGCATGGTCTACCCAAGGAATAAACTGAAACTCTAAGATTTCCCACTAAAATTTCCTGAAGCCTTGGTCATAAGAGCAAGCATCGCCAGGGCAAGATGATGCCAGGATTATGTGCTCCTGGCTGGTTTTACAATCACATGGCTTCTCTAGGTCCTGAAGAGCCAAGGCTAGCACGGTTATCTAAACAGAAATCAGAAGTATGAAAAAGCCACTTGAGTCTTGAGACTGAACAGCACTGCTAAAAAGCAGGGGGGTTTGTTCAAATTTCTGAAGCCAAATTTGGGCTTCAAAAAACCAGAATTCAATTATTAGGCTAAGTAACAATTGCTAAGAATGGAATATAATGAGAAAGTGAGGATGTGTGCCTGAATATTGGTTTTTTTTTCAGTTTTGTTCCCTTTTTTAACAACAACTAAATGTCTTCTCACTTCAGAATTCTCCTTTCCATAGTTATGTTGTCACATGAGCTACAGGCAGAGTTGAGTAAGGGTTAGGTTTTTGCAATCTTCACACTGGTCTTTTTTTTGTTTTGTTTTTAAAACTTTACCTTGCATCTGGGAGTCAATACTATGTATTGGCTCCTAGGTGGAAGAGTGGCAAGGGTGGGCAATGGGGGTCAAATGACTTGGCCAGGGTCACACAACTAGGAAGTGTCTGAGGCTAGATTTGAACCTAGGACCTCCTGTCTCTAGGCCTGGTTCTCAATCCACTGAGCTACCCAGCTGCCCCCTTAGTTTCATTTTTAAGAGAGAAAAGCAACAAGGGTCACAAGGCTAGGATGCATGGGAGGTCACATTTGAACTCAGGTCCTTCCAACACTAGACTGGATTCTCTATCCATTGTGCTACATAGCTACCCCTTCACAATGGTCTTTAAGGTAATTCTCTAAACTTGGGGCTCCTTGACTTTGTTGAGTTATAGGACATGTTTTTTGTGTCCCTTTGGCAGTTCAGTGAAGCCTATGGAACTCTTATTAGAATAATATTTTAAAGGCATGAAAAAACATAGGATTACAAGGAAAGTAATCCTATTGAAAAGTTATAGAAATTTTGGATCAAAAAATTCTCCAGACTCCAGGTTAAGGATTCTTGCTCTAAACAAACAATTTAATTGTCATATCAGCACTTGTAGGCTTATAATCAGTAAACACGGACTGACAATCAAGTGGTTCTGATGTTGCGAGAGGTTTTTTTGTAAAAGACTTTTTTTTTCCTGTTTACTATCAGCAGTAGTTGCAATGCAGCTCCCCAAAATGCAACAAGCCTGCTCTTGCAAAATGGGAACTCTGTTCTGAATCAATCTCATCAGGCATGCCTCGAATCAAAACATGCCTATGATTACATATGGTAGGTACTTGCTTGGAAGACCAATTGAAGCTGAGGACAAAGATGTTTGAACAAAATATAGATTTTATAATAAGGAGATACTTAAAAGGCAATTAAGTTGGATTCACTTCTTAAATCTTTGCATTTGGTAAATGTAAAGGAGTAAAACTTTATACTTGTGGGGAGATCCCAAATTAGTTTTTTTTTCCCATTTTAAACCATGAAACTTTTTGTCTGTAACTTAAAAGGGAATCTTTGTTGTGATTTTTTTTTTTTGGTAAAGGCAGGTAGGTGCCACAGTGGATAAATTCTAGCACTGGGACTAGACTCATGAAGATCTGAACTCAGATTTGACCTCAGACACTTAGCTGTGTGATCTTGGATGAATTGCTTCACCTCTTTTTGCCCATTTGCTTACTATACAAAGGGATAATAATATCATTTACTTTTAAGGGATGTTGTCAAGATCAAGTGGGATAATCTTTGTAAAATATGGTGACTGGCACATGGTAGGTTTTATGTAAATGCAAGATATTATTATTATTATTATTATTATATTCTTACTTCTGATCTAACTCATCACCATTTATAGGATTATGAATGGAGCAGGAAAGGACATCAGAGTCCATCCAGTCTAAGACTCTAATTTTGTGAAAGAGGAAACTGAGTTTAAGAACTGCAGACCTATTACCTGCTTAGCTAACCACTAACCTGATTCTATTTATTAGGAAGCAGCAGAACCTGGGAAGCACCATGTTGATCCTTGAAATTATGCCCATCACTTTTCTGAGAGGAAATACTGGGAAGTGGCCACTCCTCTAGAGTCTCAAGTCTTCCTTGAAAACCTGGGTCATGTATTTAGCTCTAGTATGGACTGAAATTCTAGAGAACTTTTCTATTTTGTGTCCTATTGCTAATTGGGATTACCTGGTGTGCACTCATCACTTGTGGATCACAAATGTACTTAAGGGCAATCCAAATTCAGAGATACTCTCTGCTTTGCTCCTTAGTGATTGTTTTCTTCATCCATCCCCTTGTCTCTGACACCGAATCCTAGAAGTTTAATTTACTAGTGACTGAGAGATATGTCGCTTCCTCCTCATTATAGCCCCTTGACTTTGTTCAAGGCACCTCTTCATTGACTATTATATTTTGTCATTTTCTCTTGGGTACTCCACTCTCAGTTCTATCCTGAACAAACAAAGCCTGGCTGCTCCACAAAGGACACGAGGTAGCGCTAGTACACTAAGAAAGAAACAGAGAGACATGGCACATTGGAGAGAGAGCTTACCTCAGGCAGAGGATGGGGTAATATGCATTTTTAAAAGCACCTACTATGTGCCAGGCACTATGCTAGATGCTTTACAAATATTATCTCCTTTGATTCTTATAACAACCCTGGGAGGCAGATGCTATCATTATCCCCATTTTAGAGTTTGGGAAACTGAGGCAGAGGTTAAGTGACTTGCCCAGAATCACTCAGCTAGTAAGTATCTTAGATTGGATTCGAACTGGGGTCTTCCTGACTCTGGCCCAGTGTTCTACCCACTATACCACCCAAGTTGCCTGTTCAAGTCACTTAGGTGATTGGGTTTAAGACTAGGGGTTTATAGGTTCAAAGACTGAAAATTGGAAGGAACCTTATAGGCCATCAAACCCAATCCTCTCATTTTATAGATTAGGAAACTGAAACACACTGTGTGTAAGTAACTATCTGGCAATAAATGCTTAATACATGATTTGAACCAACTCTTCCTGACTCCATGTCTACTCACTACTTCGTGATGGCTCTTAAATTGTTGAGCAGCTGGTGATGTACATTAGTTGAGTGAATTTCTCACCAGGAATTCCTGATGTTAATGAAATTAAAGGTCTGATTTGAAAAGAAAAAAGAAAAGAAAAGGGGAAAAAGAAGGAAGAATTTTCTACAGGGAGCATGAAAATATCCCAAGAACAGAATTCAGTGACTTTACCTTTCCGCACTGCGGGTAGTGATCTTACTTAGTAAAGTATAAAAAAGACAGATTTATTGAGCAAGAAGTTAGAAAATTCATAAATTGTTAGAGTTAGAAGGGACCTGAGGGATTATGTAATCCAACTCCCTCATTTTATAGATGCATAAATTGAGATTTTTAGAGATAGGCATGATACTAGAACTCTATTACTTCAGAATCAATATTGGGACATAATGAGATGCTCATAGTTCATTGAACAGTTAGGAAGAAGGAATTACTTAACTATAGCATGGTAGAGACATCAGCAAGGATACAGTAACATTTGCAGTTAGAAGAATCTACTTTAAAATCCCAATTATGTCATTTTACTATCTAGTTATATTGAGCAAATTTTAACCTCTCTGTGCTTACCTTTCCTCATCTTTAAAATGAGAGAGGTGAACTAAAAGACTGCTAAGGTTCTTTCCAACTCAAAATCTGATAATCATTCTGTAAGGATAGCACACGGACTCATTTGGCCATACCCTTTCTGATACTTTTGATAGTAATGGTGGAGGTCCTTTGAGGTTCTACCAAGGATTGGTGTAGTAATCCATCAGATTCTTTGTTGTTCAGTTGTTTTAGTCACGTCCAACACTTCATGACCCCACTTGGAATGGTTTGTCATTTCCTTCTCCAGCTCATTTTATAAGTGAAGAAACTGAGGTAAACAGGATAAAGTGACCTGCCCAAGGTCACATAGGCAGGAAGTGTCTGAGGCTAGATTTGAACTCAAAGAAATGATTTTTCCTGATTCCAGCCCTGTCATCCTATCCACTGTGCCATCTAGCTGCTTAGTTATCATTTAGCCAACAATTATTGGTGGAGAATCCACTGGGCTCTGTGGTAGTTTCAGATATAGTATGAGATATGATTCTGATCCTCAAGATGTTTACAGTTTAGCTGGTGAAGATAAGATCAACATGTGTAGAGATCACAGTATTCAGGGCTTTCAGGGGACTAAAAAAACCATCCAATTCCTTTCTTCCACTTTACAGACAAGAAATTGCCATGTAGAGAGCATAAATGATTTGTCCATTCTCATATAAACAGAAAATAGCAAAGTTTTAATTAAAATCCTGTTCCTTAAATTTCCAATCCAGTGTTGTACTGCATTCTTCAATTAATCAAACCAAATCATTCAGAGCACAATTACATTGGGAATAGAATAAATGCAAACGGAATTCAGAAAAATGAAAGATTAGGAGCTAAAACAGAGAAGCAGCCTGGTATGATGGGGGAAAGCATTTGGTCACCATGTAGATTTAGTCAGCAGAAAAAGGGTTAAGCTCCAGGTCTTCTACATAGAAAAGCAACATGGTGGAATGCAGAGTTGGACCTGAATTTGAATCCTACCTTAGACATTTACTAGCTTGGTGCCACTGGGGAAGTCACTGACCTTTTCCCAGCCTCAGTTTCTACACATGTAAAATGAAGGATGAGGATAGTAGTTATCTCACAAGACTTATTGTGAACATCAGATAAGATGTACAGAGTGTTCCAGAAGTATTACCATAATCATTAAGATTTCTGGGTATAAATATCTACAGTAATTATTAGCTACGTGTGACCTTGAATGAGTTATCTTAGCCTTTTGAGTCTCAGTTTTCTCATCTGTGAAATGAAGGGCTGGAAGTGCTAGCTCAAAATCTGTCATTTTAGTTAGAGAAGGCTGCATGAATGAGGTGGGATTTCAGCTAGTTCTTTAAAGATAGTCAGGATTTAGATAAATAAGAGATGAGAAAGAACAGCGCTATAGATTGGGGGCACAGTGTGAGCTTTGGCAGAAGGGTAGAATTAGCTAGCATGGCATGTTTGGGGAACAGTGGAGAGCCTATCTACCCTAGCTTAAGGGAACAATGAGTGGTGGGCTGGAGTATTGGTTGGGTATTGCTTGATTTTGGAGTGGTCTCCAAAATCAGTACCCAGGAGGCCTTTGGAAGGCTGAACTCACCGGCTCGTCGGTACCTCTTACATTATGCTTGCTGCTGGTGACCTTCACTGTACTGTACCAAAAGGCTTTTTGAGCTCGCATGTGTTTTTAACCTTTCAGAGGGAAGAGAGCTGGCTAAATCGTCCCAAAGGTGAGAGTGTTTTCCATTCTTAAGGGATTAACCAGAAAAAGGTGAGCTGTGTTGGGAATGAATGGCGTACAGCAGGGTAGGACCGCTGGAAGTGGTGTCAATGGGAACTCAAAATCCATCTTTAAATGACAGAGTCTGGCTTCAGAAAGGCCAGAATCCTTGATTTTCATTTCAGATAACACTGCTATAGGTTTCTGAGGCTCGTTAATCTTAAGGTACTTTGCCCGACGATGGAGCTCCCTGAAGATTTTGCAAAGAAATGTCAATAACAAAATGTTTTCTTTTCTTTTCTTTTCCATTTCCCCCCCCCTGTACCGGTGTTCTTTTGTGGCCCTCTGCAATTTAAGGGCCTTTCATTTTGTTATCATTAGATTGGGCATCTGCTCTTCCTGCTTGAAAACATATGGGGGGGGGGAGAGACAAAAATGGGTCTCCATATCTGTCAGATTCAAGACTTCTCAGAAACAAATTTCAGCCCCTTTTCCTATGCAGACATAATCTCATGCCAGGTGGAAACAGACCCTGACTGCTTTATGGCATTTCCAATAGTCTGTAACCTTGATGTTCATTTAGCTCCCTGGGAGGGATGCACAGATGTGCAAGGTGTGTGGGGAAGACTCTATAGCTTAATAACTCCTTAACGCTTTTTTACAACTCTCATATGCTGTATAAAAAAATTAATTGTAGTAGAGATCATGACTCCTCAGGTGATGGAATTAATGAAGATCATAGCTGGTAGGCCTCTGGGGATGAAACGCAAGCCATCAATGATGAAAGAACACAAAGCCCAAGCAGTGCCCAGGGATGGGTCGAAACTCAGGTCAATAAATGACCAGCTGTGAGTAAATGGAGTCCTTTTCTTGATTCCCCTAAACTTTCATATTGATTGGCCAGGAGCAGACTGGCCATTGTGAAAATCAGTCACCTGGGAAAATGTTTCGCCTGGAGGACCTGCTCTTTAGATGGAAAGCCAGAATGAAGAAGTTTCCTACTCCCTGGCTTGAAGAGGATGACTTTTATGAGCCATTGGCTCTTATTTATTTGGGGTGCTGATTATGGGTGTTTGAAGATTACTCTAGCCCTTAGGCTCTCCTTCTGTCTCTTTTTTGATTAAGAGACAAAGCTTTATGTCTGGAATGTTTATGGCGTGGACTGTTTAACCATTTTTCTCCCTTGTGAAGGCAAACAGGTAGCATGGTATAGAGAAGTAGGATCAAATATAAAAATGGTCGAAAGGGAGGTGTGGAAGACTAAACCATACATAGAGGATACTGCTGGGGTTCCATATTGATTTAGTTTAAAATATAATATTAATCAAATTTGATTTGATTTGATTTGATTTTTTTTTAGCGATATGGCAATTACTTTTAACCACGTCTGTATTTGGGGATGTTTTCAGACCCATGTTTGACACCTTTTGTATAGTGGAAACAATTCTTGACTAGGAGTCAGAAGAGATGCAAATTTGAATTCCAGGTCTGATATTTATGAACTGAAAGACTATGGACAAGTCACTTCCCCATTTTTAATTAATGAATTAATTTATTTTTAAACCCTTGTACTTCGGTGTATTGTCTCATAGGTGGAAGAGTGGTAAGGGTGGGCAATGGGGGTCAAGTGACTTGCCCAGGGTCACACAGCTGGGAAGTGGCTGAGGCCGGGTTTGAACCTAGGACCTCCTGTCTCTAGGCCTGATTCTCATTCCACTGAGCTACCCAGCTGCCCCACTTCCCCATTTTTACCAAAAGCTCCTTCTCTCTAAAATAGAGAATGAGAGGACTTAACCTCTCTGGATATTTGAGAAGTAAATTGAGAGAGGGTGCTTTGTAAATCTCACTGTACTGTCAACCATTGTGATGCTCTTGTTACTGCTGATGCTACCTACAGAGGAGGGTGACAGGAAAGTTGAGAGAATTAAAAACTGTGATATCAAAAATAATAATAGGAATAGTGATAATAACAGTGGTAATAATAATGTGATAATAACATGGATTATAGAAACACATTCAAATTCAAATTTCATGAGTTTTTGTTACAGGTTAGAGTTTGTAGTTGAAATTTAAAACTTTAACTAATATATGGATGGCAAGTATGCCTCCTTCATGCCTGGAGAGCCTCCATTGCTCTTCTTCTTCACTTCTATCTATAAGCCAACTTTCCTAGGTTCCTTTAGGACTCAGAACTGATCTCTTATTGGTAGGCTTTCCTAATTCCCTCTACTGATTCCATCTGAGATTATTACTCCCTCTCTATATATCACAAACTCACATAGTTGTTTACATGATGCCTTCATCTATTATAATATGAGCTCCTCGAGGTCAGGGATCATGCTCATACCTGTCTTTGTATCCCCTCTGCCTTTAACATACTGTCTGGCAAATAGGAGATGCTTAGTAAAAGTTTGTTATTGATTGACCAACTGGCTCAAAGTCTATAACATTTGCAGTCCTGCTTCAGAGCCATCTTTGGCACTAAAGGTCTGGTTTTACCTCTCAAATATACAAATCCATCATATAGAAGATATGGCTATATAGTCCATTTGAATAATAACTGGTGGGCTTAGCTATACTAGAACTCAAACTAAATATCTTAAACTATATTATAAAGCAGCAACCATCAAAACAATTTGGTACTGGCTAAGAAATAGAATGAAGGACCAAGAAAATAGGTCAGGCACTCAGCACATAATGGTAAATGACAAGAGTAACCTAATGTTTGAAAAATCCAAAGATCCAAGATTTTAGAAGAACTTGCTATTTGAAAAAACATTGCTGAGAAAACTGGAAAGCAGAATGGCATAAATTTGGCATAGAACAATACCTCACACCATATACCACAGTAAAAACAATAAGAGCATCTACCTCAGAGGTGTTGTGAGGATCAAATGAGGCATTTGCAAACCTTAAAACAGTATATAAATGATTGTCAATCAATTAATCCACAAATATTCATTAAGCTCCTATTATATGGTAGGCAATGCTAAGTGCTAGGGACACAAAGATGTAAAAGATACTTCCTGCCTGCCCTCAAGAAGTTTATAATTGAATGGGAGAGTCCTAAACTCAAATAAATATACACAAAGCCAGCTATATAAAGGATAAATAGGGAATAATTAATGGAGGGAAAGGGCAGCTAGTTGGCCCAGTGGATAGAGTGCTATACCTAGAGTAAGAAGAACTCATCTTGCTGCATTCAAATCTGGCCTCAGACCCTTAACACCTGTGTAACCCCAGGGAAAGTCAACTAATCTGGTTTGCCTCAGTTTCCTAATCTGTAAAATGGGTCGAAGAAGAAAATAACAAACCATTCCAGAATCTCTGCCAAGAAAATTCCAAATGGGGTCATGGAGAGTCATGACTGAAAAACTGTTGAACAACAAATAACAGAGGGAAAGCATTAGAATTAAGAAGGGGTAGGCTTCCAGGAAAAAGATGGGATTCAGTTGGGATTTGAAGGAAGACAGAGAGATCATCATCATCATCCTTTCTATGATTATGTCCTCTGAGGTCCCTTCTATCTCTGAAGTCCAGGGACTAATTTACTCATCCTAAGGGAGTGATTGTTTACTATGCTTGTTAACTTTCCCCGTAACTAGTTTTTAATAAGAGTAATATTTGCTTTAGCTAAGGGTGAAAAAGAACTGTGGTAAGTGGAAGATATGGTGGTGGCCCTGAGCATGGCATGTCCCAGTCTCTTGAGCTGGTCTATTCTCTTGTGCCTTCTGTGTCTTGTGATTTTACTAAAGTTCTGTTGATTATTTCATCCTGTTAAGAGCACTCATATGCCATATGATTATATGATCTATGAAACCCTGGGAGAGCATTAAAGAGCCCCATAGCAAAGAGGCAGATAGTGTAGTTTCTTGTTGCCTCTTACGATTTAAGCAACATTATTTTATTATCATTATTATTATAGATCCTGACCGAAGCAAAAGTCCCTCTTCTCTCCATGGAGTGTCTTGAATTTTCTGGGCCCACATGGCTCTGGGTTAGTGGGTGGCCTCTCAGGGTCTGCTCAGCACAGATCTGTCTGTGCTATATACACAGGTGGCTTTTTGCTGCTTTGTGGTTTGCTCTGATGTGATTTATTTTCAACTCCATCAGCAGTCTGCCCAAACCTTTGAGGAGCCAAAGGGACACAGATGGATGCAAGGATACCTGTGTTATCTTGCCCCTGGGACTGCAGCAATGTGCCACAATGACTTCAAGCTGCCTGCCTCCTCCTCACCTTTGAGACATCTTCTCTTTCTCCTCATGTGTGCCTATTCATTTCAGAATACTTGATGCTGTCCGGAGTGCTCTGGGGAATCCTTTCTAATCCCTGAAAGGGTCAGATAAAATGCCTTTATAAAGCTATCTTCTTTGGACCTTTACTAGATACAGTCAGTTGGAAGGCATTCTTGCCAATTCAATTCTAATGAACAGAAATGTATCAAGAACTTATAATGTTCAAAGCATTATGAGAAGTATTTTGGGGCGAGGAGCTGTGATGCCAGTGGAGGGCAAAGGATACAAATATAAGTAAGATATAGTCTCAGGCCTTTCAAGCTTATAATGAAGTATGGGTGGGGCAATTAATTTCATAAATATTGATGGCACATGGCAGAATATGGCATGTGCCAGAAGAGAGGTAATAGCATAGGGCTTGCCTACATACCTAGGTCTCCATAACCCCTAATTTATATCCCTTTCGGAATAGATGTAAGTAGGAGTTAGACGGCTCATTGAAAAGAAATGATACTGGACCAGAAATCAAAACTTGGATTTTTGTCCCAGCTCTGTCAATTATGTTCTATAGGGCCCTGAATGTAATGATCTGCTTGTCTCCGTGCCCTGTGTTTCTCTGATACTGGCAGTCAAGTCTGCTTACACCATAGCCTCTAGAATTAGCCCAAGTCTCAGTCATCTCTAGTCTAGTTCATCCAATTATCTCACAATCCCTGGTTATGTTAACAACACCAATAATGATAGTTTGGGCATCTCCCCAGGCTTTGGCAAGCACAATGCTTAGCCCTTTGGATGCAAATAATGGAAAGAGAAAAGAGAATTAGCATTTATTAAGTGCCTGCTTACTGTGTGCCAGGTATTGTGCAAAGTGCTTTTACTGTGAGGTAGATGCTATTCTTATCCCCATTTTATAATTGAGAATACTGAGGCAGACAAAAATTAAGTAACTTGCTCAAGGTCACAAAGCTAATAAGTGTCAGGTGGGATTTGAATTCAGGTCTTCTTGACTTCAGGTCTAGTGCTCTATCCACTGTATTACAAGAAGATCATCACCCTCAGGGAGCTTGCATTCTCAAAATGGGAAATAACACATAAAGAGGAGTGGTAGCCAGGAAGCTAGTACTGCAGTTTGGAAAGTTACAGGTATGCTGAGCATAGCCATAGAGAAAGATTTTGATAAACTATTTCCTATAACAATGGCAATGTTGATTTCACCATACTAGAAAGAGTGAGGAGGAACAATGGGAGGGTGTTGGGCAGGAAGGTGATAGTTTGAAGTGAAGATGAAGGAATGGATAAATGAATTCCTCTCCAGAATATACTCCAGAATTTCTCTACCATGTTTTATAAACTTCAGTCACGCAAAACATATTTCAACATTTGCCATATTTTGAAAAAAAAAAAAGAAAAATAGAGGAGGAAAAAAAATATGCTTCAATATGCATTTTAAATCTATCAGTTCTCTATCTGGCAGCGGATTACTTTTAACATCATGTGTCCTTTGGAGTTGTTATATATCTTTGTATTGATCAGTGACTTAAGTCTTTCATTTGATTAATTTTATAATACTGATAGTACAGTCTAGATTGCTCTCTGATCTACTTTACATCAGTTCATTTAAATCTCAGATTTTTCTGAAGCCATCCTTTTTTATAACACAATAGGATTCCATCATATTCATTTTATAACTTGTTTAGCCATATGTTCCTAAAATGATGGGCTTCCCCTTAGTTTCCAATTCTTTGCCATCACAAAAAGAGCTATTATAATCTTTTTGTATGTATGGGTCCTATTCTTTTTCCTTTGGTTTCTTTGGGGTATAATCTAGTAGTAGTGTTGTTGGGTCAAAGGATATGTATAGTTTTATAATATCCCTTTGGGTATAGTTCATAATTGTTCTCCAGAATGGTTGGATTAGTTAATAGTGCATTAGTGTGTCTATTCTTCTATAACTTCTCCAGTATATGTCATTTTCCTTTTCTGTCATCTTAACAAATTTGATAGGTATTTGATAGTACCTCAGAATTATTTTAATTTGCATTTCTCTAAGTATTAGTGATTTAGAGCATTTTTATATACCTATTGATAGCTTTAATTTCTTCCTCTGAAAACTGGCTATTCAACTTAGGTCTCTATATAATTCAGAAACAAGATCTTTGTTAGAGAAATTTGTTATCAAAATTTCCCCAATATCCTTCTCTCTTTCTAATTTTGGGTGCATCTTAATTGTACAAAAACTTCTTAGTTTTCTGTAATCCACTTTAATTATTTTACTCTCTCTGTGAACCTTTTGTTTGGCAATGACCTCTTCCCCTATTTATAGATCTGACCAACAATTTCTTTCATCCCCCTTAATTTGTTTAATGTCTAATTCATATACTGATTTTGAACTCATCTTGGTAAATGGTGTGAGATATTGATCTATGCCCACTTTCTGCTGGACTACTTTCTAATGACAATATTTTAGAGCAGAACAATTTTGCGTGACCTGAGAACTCATAACAATGCAATGATGAATTATGAGTTCAGAGGACTGAAAATTCCTCACTTCCTACCAGAGGTGATTTTAAGAAAGGGCTTCTTATAAGATGCATTACTTGAGTTAAGACTTGAAAAAGTTAGGAATTCTAAGAAGGCAAGAAGAAGAGAGAAAACAATATAGAGAAAAGCCTACTAAAAGATGTTGAGGTGAGAGATGGAATATTACAAACTGGAATCATTAAGTGCAACAGTTGTGCATAAAGTTGGCCATAAAGGGTATAATTCATCTCTGACACAGACTCTTTGATCCAGTGATTCTGGCTTTTTGATTGGTCTGTGAACAAGACACTACATGTACTGGATCTTGGCATTTTCTCTAGTTGTCCCTCATTCCTGGAATGTTGTTCCTCCTCTGTCCTGAATATAGACCTGACCTCCCTGGCTTCGTTTAAGTCCCAAATAAAGTCTCACCTTCTAAAGCAGTGGTTTCCAAACTTTTTTGGCCTACCGCCTCCTTTCCAGAAAAAATATTATTTAGTGCCCCTGGAAATTAATTTTAAAAAAATTTAATAGCAATTAATAGGAAAGATAAATGCACCTGTGGCCATCACCGCCTCCCTGGATGGCTGTAGCACCCACCAGGGGGCAGTGGCGCTCACTTTGGGAATCACTGTTCTAAAGTAAGCCTTCTCCTACCCCTCTTTCTGTTAATTATCTACTATTTGTAGAGTATATGCCTTTCTTTGTATATATTTATTTACCTGTTTTCTCTCCCCATTGGACTGTAAGTTCCTTTAAGGCAGAGATTGTCTTTTGACTCTTTTTGTATTCCTTGGGGCTTAGCATAATGCTTGGCACATGATAGGCACTTAAATATTTATTGATTGATTATATAAGAAAGAGCCTTTGATCATCACCTCTGGAAGAGTTTACTTCCTAATAGACTCTTTCCTTCCCCTTGGATCATCTTGGTGACTTTTCTCTTTAGGAAAGAAGTATCACAATATATGTCTTCTCTGGGGCATCTCATTCCTTTTGCCTCAGGCCTTGTGAAATTTAGCAAAGGTTCGGATGTCTGTTGCAAAAAGTTTCTACAACTACCTTGGAAAGAGCTAAGCAAGGCCTGTCTCTTGATACACATGCCATGCCCTCATATATTCACCCAGTACAGTCTATAACTGAAAGAAGGAATCTAGGCAACCCAGAGAATCAGTGATTACTGCTTTACACCTTTGTTTTTGGACTCATTCCAGGGTACCGTCCTCAGTTTTTAAGTCTGCAACATGTTGCATCTTCCCTAGGAACACACCCCAGCCTGTTTATTTAGAATATGCCCTTATTCTTTCTTGTGAGGAAAAATTCTCTGGAGGTCATCTTTCTAGATTCATATTTCTCAAAATTTCTCTCCAGATCTCTGGTGACAGCGAGAGAGAAAAAAGTCAGGAGTAAACTGAAGCAAGAGGTCTTTCAGGAGCTAGTTGTGCTTTGTTTTGTTGTGTTTGGGCTTTTTGAGCCAGTGCTAAATAAGCTGGGAAAATTTCATCCTTGTTATCTCCTCAGTTTGACTTCCCTCCTGGCACCCCACTCTCCATTTTATTCTTGCTCTTCCCTTCAAATTTTCTATGAATTAGGCAGTCATTCTTGGCATTCTGAACCTGATTTGAACCAAGCTTCTCATTCCACCCCGGAACCTTATTTCCCCAGGAAGGAAATCCCAGTGGACATGAGATAAGCAGTCTGGAAACATGTCAGGCTTTCCTCTCCCCACACTTGTGTTCTTTATGTTGAGCCACTGAACCTGGAAAACAAACTGGAACTTACTTTGGGATCTTCTCTAGGCTTGGGAGGTAGTTCCCAATAGGCAGATGCTCTCAGCCCTGGAGACCTGGTTTCCACAGAAGCCGCCTGGCAGAATAGGCAAGATTTTGTGGCTTTTTAATTGTACTTTCCAATTCCCCCTGTTTCATAAACACTATTATTTGGGTTCTGTGAGCACAGTGCACCCTGTGTCAATTCTGCTGCCCAGAGAAATGTCTATTTCCATCTTGCATGGCTTTCAAAAGAGGGAAATAATAAGCTTGTGGCATGCACTGCTACAATCATTGAGACCAGCTATTAAAACACATCATGGCACATTAACATTTTTGCTATGTTGCCATGAAACAGAATGCCACAGTTCAAGGATTTTGGGAGGTGTTTCTCCTTTTCATGGAGGGCTGCCCAGATCTTTAAGCACCTTTCTCCCCAACCTGGGGAGGAGCCAGAACCTATCATGGAACCCAGGGCTCAGCCAGATCAGATAATCTACAGCTGCCAATGGCCACTCTCATATCAGAGGGAGGCAGACCATGTATGTGTCATTCCCTTCCCTCATCACCACAGCCTCCTGTCCATATAATAGTTTGCTGGCAGGGAGGCGATACAGCTGTCTGTCCTGTCCTCTAACCTGCCAACTACTCACCAGGCTCCTGTAGACTTCTCAGTCATTTATTAGCCTAACACTTTGTTCTTGAGGGTTCCCAGGGATTAAGGAATATGCATCCTAGCAAGCCCAGCATGTGAGTTGTCTATATTAATAAGTGAACATAAGTTTCTGCTTAAATTGTTTATAATATTTCTCTAACCAGGGATTATAGAGCATGAATACAAAAGATCTACAAGCCCAGAATGCTAATTATTTACACTAATTATAATATTACAAGTTCAACTTTGATTTCACACTTTGGCATAGAGGAGACCCTACATGCTTAAAGGTCATGCCAGAGAAGCATTTCCACTAAGCTGGAGAGATTTAAATACTTGGAGTCAGAATGAGGGTTGGATTTAGAGTGGTCTTCTAGGTTCAACTGACAGATTGTCTACTTACTACCAGTAGAATTTTGGGCAAGTCATTTAACCTTTAAGATCTCCCTGTCTGTATTTGTAAGTAAAGGAGATGATTGCAACTAAGGAACAGAATGGCAAGAGTCAGCTTGGTTCAGTCTTTGGTAGCTGCATGGTAGGTAGGTAGCATTTATTAAATGCTCTGTATGTGCCAGACACTGTGTTAAGCATTAGGGATATACATACCAACAAAAAGAAAGATAGAACCTGTCTTCTAGGAGTTTACATTCTAATGTGGGAAGACAGCACAAAAAATGGCGCTGAAGAGTGCAGAGTGAAGGCACCCATTTTGAAGCCCTGAAAGGCAGAAGTATAACTGGGAAGGAAATGAAGATTGGGACTTTGTCCAAAAAGGAGGCCTCAAGAGGAATTCTACAATGGGAGAGGGAGAGGGGGCTCAATATAGGAGAAAGATGTTGCAGAGTGAGAAGGCCACAGGAACTGATGGATATTCCAGAGAGAAATTGCCAGTGAGGCATGGTTTTAAAGTCTGGAAATTCAAAAGCACAGCTTGGAGGAGAATGAAAATTGGTTGGCCTGGATTCTTCTCTGATGGAGACCCCAGTAGAAACTTTCTATTGGAAGAGGCCTAGACTAGATATTGCTTAGTAATCTTTTTCCATTTTCTTTTGAGGAAGATTTGTGAACTTTACCCTTAGTTCTAATACTTCATTGCCACGTGGAGATCATACCAGGTTCTCATTGGCTATTTCAATAGAGTTCAATCTCTATCAGGTTCTACTACACTGGAAATGCTTTAAGTATCATCCTAATAACAGAGTGGTACTATTTCCCAAAGAATAGTCTAGCTCAGTGGTTCCCAAACTTTTTTGGCCTATCGCCCCATTTCCAGAAAAAATATTACTGAGTGCCTGGAAATTATTATTTTTAAAATTTTAATAGCAATTAATAGGAAAGATAAATGCACCTGTGGCCATCACCGCCTCTCCTGGATCGCTGCAGCACCCACCAGGGGGCGGTGGCGCCCACTTTGGGAATCACTGGTCTAGCTAAATATGAATAGGTTCATTACCAGTAAGTCAGCCACCTGGTGAAGGATTTTTTTGGCCTCAATAACCCATTTGAAAAAGAAAAATTCAAAATGGCCCTTGGTCTTGGATGGCTTCTTTGTGTTTCCAAAGCAAGGTGACAGAGTAGTAGAAAATTAGGCAGAGGCTGTCAAGAATCATAAGACTGTGTTGTCTGATAATTTATCTTCTCTACCAAGTTATTTAAGGAAAGTGAATTTTTTAGCTGTATAGGTAGAACTTAGCTGTCTTAAATGAAATGGTCACAGCAGACCAATTTTTGTTTCTTCATAATAGCATTATCTTAGTTCTGGGTGAGTAAGAACTTTGATTTGTCCCTGTGGGTGATATCAAACCTTACTATCTCTTACTTCAAGTCAAAGATGGATGTTGGCCTAACAAATCTCTCTCTGGCAATAACTAACATAAGATAGGGCTGGGAGAGACTTACAATCATCTGGAGAGAATGTAAAAACAGGAGAGATTCGTTCTGGTTTTGGAAGTGTCAATCGGCCACCAGCAACTATGTGCCAAACAATATGTTATATTGCTTGTTATATTGTTATATTTCATGTTATATTGTTACATTTCATATCACAGAGGATATGAAAAAAGGCAAAAGGCAGGCCCTACTCTCAAGTTGCTAATGGGAGAGACGACATGTGCAGTACAATGGGAGAGAAAACTTTGTACAAATGAGATATATAACAGATAAATTGGAAGTAGGCTCAGAGGGAATCGATCCAGCCCTAGGACAGGAGAATTAGACAAAGTGACTTCTTTTGCTAAGTATCATCTACCAAAGTTAGAATTCACTGTTTCTTTCAAACCTCTGCTTAATTGCAACGTATTATCCAAATTGTGCTTAGAAATGTTTAACAGCCAGGGTTTTCTGAAAAAAAAAAAAAAAAGAAATGTATGTACACACACTTTAAAGTTGTATCTGAATTATTAACACTATTTTAAGTTAGGCAATTAATATAATAGTAAATCAAGCCCCAAGTTGTAGTCATTGCTGATTTCTGAGGTATAAATGATCCTACTCTCAAAATACAGCTACAGTTGATCCTAATACAACCTTAGTTCACTTAACATAAAACTTTTCCTGGCCCCTCTAGCTATTGGCATTCCCCCAACATTTGCCAAGTATTTTGTGAATGATGAAAACCAGTTTGATCGATGTGCCTATCTTTCCCATTCTTTCACCCTTGAATACCTGTGACGTATGCTATATATATATATATATATATATA
>NC_058131.1:136830871-136840233 GCF_016433145.1 Gracilinanus agilis | reverse complement strand
GTTGTAGTCATTGCTGATTTCTGAGGTATAAATGATCCTACTCTCAAAATACAGCTACAGTTGACCCTAATACAACCTTAGTTCACTTAACATAAAACTTTTCCTGGCCCCTCTAGCTATTGGCATTCCCCCAATATTTGCCAAGTATTTTGTGAATGATGAAAACCAGTTTGATCGATGTGCCTATCTTTCCCATTCTTTCACCCTTGAATACCTGTGACGTATGCTATATATATATATATATATATATATATATATATATATATATATATATATATAATAAATAAAATCTTCTAGAGGTGGAGTATTACCCTTGTGAGCCTCTTATTGGATGGCGCAGAATTGTTTCCTACATTCCTGCTCTTCACTCCTCATTCTTTATTAGGCAATGTGGAAAATACCCCTTTTTCACTCCTGACTATACTTCTATCTAGCACTATGGATGACAGGGCAGTCTCCTTTGTTGCCAGCTGGCTCCTTGTCTGAAGCTGTACATAAAAAGTTTGAGCCCTGAGGGATTCTGGGCTTTCAGTACAAAAGCCACTTCACAGTTCCACCTTTGGAACTTACCCCACTTTGTGCTGTCATCAGTCATAGACGATGGAGGTGCACTCCCTGTTGACATCTGTTTTCTTCCTCCCCTTGTGAGTAGTGGTAAAGTTTTGTTAACTGCTCCCTAACTCTGTGGCCATTCTGCTCTTCTGCATCTGAAATCTTCTTTACATATTTATATAGTTTATACATGTTTTCTACATACTTAATAAGTATGTGCTATCCACCTTGATAGAATGGATCCTTCTTCATGAGAGAGATTTTTTTTCCCTCTTTGTATTCTCAGCACTTAGAACATAGATCAGAAATAGCTGGCACAAAATAGGTGTTTAATAATGTCTTGTCGATTTCTTGCTGTGGGTCAAACTGCTGTGAGCCATATAGTTGTAATAGACAAAAATTCCAGGCTGATTTCTTTTGGGCCCTAAAGCTATGGATCCATACTCACTGCGATGATTTTGTCAGTTTATCCATTTTCTATTATCAAGTCTCTTGAATAAAAATTCAACTTAAAAAAAAATCTTCACAGGAACACACAGAGTGTTGCAAAAGCCTTAGTGCAATTTAAAACTACATTAAGCTTCTTGGAACACCTTGTTTAACTCTAACCCTTATTTCCTTGGGATTCTTTCCTTAAATCATTAATATTAATATTTAACATTTGCTTAATTATTTTCAGTTTTCATGGTGTTTCAGAATTTATTATTTCTACATTACAACTCTTTGAATTAGGGCAGAGAAATGTATTCTTGGTCCTATTTTACAGATGAGAAAGTGGAGTCTCATAGAAATTATATGATTTGTCCCACAGGCAAATAACTCCTGAGTAGTGGAATTGTCTCTAGAACCTGGATCTTCTGATTCTCAGGCCAATGCTTTTTCTACTACATATACCACATTTTAATTTGTGTATTCAATCTGTGCATCAGTGGATGCTAATATCAGTGATGTCACCTGAAGTTGATCTTTTCGATCTGAGTAAGGAGGCTGCCATCCTCGGAGCCTCAGGTGGTGGTATTTGAGGAAATGAAATAAAGTTTTGGAAAATATGGTCCCAAAGCCCAGCAGAAGAAATATGGAAAGGGCAGCTTGTGATTTAGGAAAAAAATTCTAACCTATGTTATAACATTTATGAGAAATGACTTGGGAAGAATTTGAGCCAGTTATTATGATACAAATCCATTTCTAGCTGTCCTTTATAAGTAGGTATAGACTTTAAAATTCTGATGAATGCAATAATAAACCACAAGTGTAGGAACTGAAAATGAATCACACCACCTGTTTCCTTCCACAGAGGAGATGGGTTTAAAATCCAGAATGAGACATGAATATTTGGACATGACCACTGAGGGAGTTTGTTTTGCTGGACTGTGAGTGTATGTCATGAGACTTTTTTGTTTGTTTATTTATTATTCAATTTGGGGAGGCAGTGAATAAGAGAGAGAATATATTCTTATAAAATAAATTTAAAAGTTGAAAAGAATATTACTTTAGAGTTTTGGATATGACAAGTTGTGCCCAAAATGTAGTTCTAGAGCAAGTTGCTCTCACTCTAAGCTTTCCCACCAGCTCTGGACTCACGTTTGAGTTCTCATAGGAGTTAGGAACATATCATATCTCAGAACATCTAGGAACATATCATATCCAGAACATAGTTTAAAGGCTACGCCAATGATGACTCCACAGTCTGATATTTCCCTACCATCTACAACAAGTTTTATCTCTCCCACCTGCTCAACTTCTCTCACAGGTTTCAAAAGCATGTGTCCCACTTAGTCTGGTAGTGTTAGGGCGAGTCACTAGCTTACCTAACAAGGGGTGAACTGGCCGTCATAAGAAAAACAGAACAAGTTAAAGCTTTGGTGCTAATGAGTCTGTGTGGGTGGCTGCTTTTCTTCCAGTCTGGCTCAATAGGAAGACCCCATCTCAAAGAAACAGGAGTATCCCAGGCTTCTTCCCTTGCTCATTCAGAATGGAACACTGGGACTATGGGAGAAACCTTCTTTCCCCTGACTTTGCTGCTATAAATGATGAAGAAAATGAAATTTTACTATCTCCACTATCCATTTAAATAGACTTGTAATCTCAATGATTTGAGCTTCCTTCAATAATGAAGATTGGAACCTTTCTATGTTTGACCTTGTCTGATTTTCATCAATGTCTTCTCCAAAATTCACTTAATGTCCTCACTTTCTCCTAATGTTATGAGGGTACCAGTGGAACACTGTAAAGAGAGGCTGGAAAGAATGATTTATTAGCTATTTGATTGTGAGTAATTCACTTAACCTTTCTTGTAAGCTATTATGTTAGATAGTGAGCATATGATGACAAAAATGAAACAATCTCTGCCCCAAAGGAGATTATATTCTGTTTGGGAGAGGGATACAATGTGTACACATATCAATGAGTACAAAGTATACACAAAATTATTTCTGGGTGGGAGGAGAGGAACAACAACTACATTTTGGGCATCGCATGTCAGAACCGAAACTCTGAAATAATATTCTTTTCAATTTTTCAATTTATTTTTATAAATTTTTCAAGAGGAAAAATCAAGAAAAGTCTCATGTAGGAGATGGCACCTGAGGTGTCCCTTGAAAGGAATTAGGGATTCATAAAAGGCAGAGGCAAAGGAGTGAGGGCATTTCAGGCATGGGGCATAGTCTGTACAAATATAGACTGAATAATGTGAAAAATACAGGGAATAATGTTAAATACATCTGGAAAAGTTGATTAAGATTGAGAACAACAAAACAAGAGTATGTATGTTATTTCAGAGGCAATAAAGAGCTACTAACATTTCTTGAGTTGAGTCAGATCTATTCATTATGAGTATTCGTTTGTTGGCTGTATGAAGAATGGATTCAAGAGAGATGAAGAGGGAGGCCAGTTAGAAGGCTATTGTGATAGTCTAGGCAAGAGGTAATGAGAATCCGAACCAGGGTATTGAATGTGGGAAAGAAAGGATTGAATGTGAAAGATATTGTGGAGATAGAAATGGCAAAAGTTGGCAACTGATTGGCTACAGAAGGTGAAATATAAGGAGGGGTCATATACCACCCACTCCCAAAATGGTGCTTTGTAATAATACTTTTGAAAGGTTATCCTTCCTACCCGTGTTACCCTGGGCAAGTCACTTAACCCTAATTGCCTAGCCCTTACCACTCTTCTGCCATGGAATCAATACTCTGTACTGATTCTAAGAGGGAAGGCAAAAAGCAAAGAAAAGAAAGGTTATCGACTTGTGTTCTTCACTCAGAGCTTTCTTCTCTCCAGGACTTCAGTTACGTTGCAGTAGAAACCTTGGTAATTTGGAAGGCAAACCAGATCTCTTAAACTATAAATCCCTTCATAGAATCACATAATTTTAAAACTGGAAGGGTACTTAGATATCAATCTACTCTAGTCATCTATTCCAATTTGTTTCCCTGCTTTTAATCTCTTCTTTCCAATCTGACCTCCACATAGCTGCAAATGACATCTTCATGAAGACAGATCTGATCTATTCAGGCATCTCCCTTGCACAAGAGTTTTAAGTGGTTGGCTACTGCCTCTTGAAATTAGAAACTTTTCAGCTTGTCATTTCAAGCCCTTAATAATCTGGAGCCTAACTCCCTTTCCAGACTCATTTCCCCTTCACATTGACAGCATATTTTATATTCCCTTTTTTTACTTTGTGTCCCCAGGACCTAGCAAAATGTATGGCGCATAGTAGGGGCTCAATAAATACTCCTTGATTTTTTAATTGATGGAAACCTACCAAACTAGGTTCTAGCCAAACTACCTTATTCATTTCCCAAACTCAGCATCCCATGTTCTGTTTCTATTCTTCTTCACCACATCCTATAACATTCTCTAGCTTCCTTCAAGACTTAAATCAGGTGCTGCCTGTTCCTGTAAGGTTTTTATAGTTCTCTTAAAAGTTACTATTTTCTCCCTTCCTCAATTATCTTGTATTTATTTAACTATGCAGCTGTAGTATCTCTCCCTTTCTCCCCCACAGCCTACTCCAGTAGAATGTAAGCTTTCAGACGACAGGACTTTTTCTTTTTTATCCCCAGCAATTAATCCTGTAACTTTCATGGAGGAGGTACTAAATTTATGGTTGTGTAATTGAACGATCTCATTTTATAGATGCGTAAACAGATGTTCATAGAGGCAGATAGATAAGTTCAAAGACACATATCTAGTTAGAGGCAGAACTAGCAGTAGAACCCTCAGATCTAGAATGATATATTAATAATAACAATAGCTTCCATTTATTTAGCATTTAAAGCTTTCCAAGCACTTTATGTGTAACTTCACTTGATCTCCTCAACAACCTGCAAAGTAGGTGATATTTTTCCCCTCATTTTATAGATGAGGAAATTGAGGCTGAGAGAGATTAAATGACTTACCTAAGGTCACACAGCTAGTAGCTAAAGGAGGCAGAATTTGAAGTAATGCATTTCTCACTGCAACTCAAACACTCTGGTTGGCACCAGATTATAAGTTCTCTTCTGTATGGGGCAAGTTTTGCTCTGGGACTCCGTCTGGGTGTTATCTGTCTTCTCATTTGCTACTCCTAGTTGATTTTGTACAGCGTTTTCATAAATACTTGGGGTAAGGATAGTTTTGTCCTCTATCCTCCTTCCTTCCCCATACCTTGCCTCCCACAAGCCTCCTCCGTCTTCTGCCAATCTTTCCTTCTTTCTGCCCTTGTTCTATACGCCCTGCATGAGTGAGGGGGCAAGGAAAGAAGAGAAACCACTCCTTGGTGTTGCTCCTGAATGACAGACAAGTAGCCAAAGCTGAAAGTCAACAGGAAACATACTGGGATATAACTGAGGGCAGCAGTTGGACTGACCCCTGGATCCCATGCTGACTGTTGTTATCTGACTCCTACAAAGAATAGGATGCGGGGGCAGTAATAGAGAAGGCCAGGAACAGGGATGGTTCCATCACTGCTGCTCCAAATCTCCCAGCCTTTCCCCTGGGCTGGTTTTGCTCTTGGCCCACTGACCCATCCTCCTCTTTAAAATGTTGTTGGCTCACACAGAGCTGGGGTTGTGCCAATAGTTGTGGCTGCTGTCTGTGGTGGGAACTGCTCCCTCCCTGCTGTTTGTGAAAGCAGCTCTTTGTTGGGGGCATGGAGGGCTCCTGCTTTCAGAGAATGACTTTCATCAAGACTGTGGCAGGGGCTGCTCAGCGGGTGCCAACTGACTGAGGGCACTGCTGTGTGTAGAACTCGACTGCTGTAAGTGGCAGATGGAGTCTGACCCAGGCCACTGACAAGTGGCTTCTTCAATATGCCTTTTTCCTTTTAATCTCCTCTTGGACAGAAGCAATCAATTAGAGTGGTAATTATTTTAATTTTCTACCCTCTCCTCCTTTTCTAGCCCCCTTCCGTATCCAAAATGATACAAGTAGTGAGAGGCAAGGGCAGCTAGATGGCACCATGGATAGAGCAGCCCTGGAGTCAGGAAGATCTGAGTTTGAATTTGACCTCAGATATTTACTAGCTGTGTGAGCCTGGGCAGGTCGCTTAACCCATTTTGCCTCAGTTTCCTCTTCTATAAATTGACCTATAGAAGAAGGAAATGGCAAACTGCTCCAGAATCTTTACCAGGAAAACTCCAAATCAGATCACAAAGAGTTGGACATGAGGAAAAATCACTAAACAACAAAGTGAAAGGCAACCTGATATGTAAAGACTGGACTACTTGGAATCAACATACTATGGCCTAAGGCAATGGTCTGCAACCTTTTTGGCCATGAGAGCCATAAATGCCTGCAGAAGGAGGAGGATGGAGGGGGAAGGCACTGGAATATGGGTTGGGGGCTGAAGGGCCCCCTGGGGCACATCCTGGGGCTCTGCCCGGACTGGCAGGTGGAGAGATGGAGCCAGATATGGCTCCAGAGCCATACCTCTGCCGACCCCTAGCCTAAGGGAAGCGAGGTGGCACAGTGGATAGAGAGCCAGACCTAGAGACTGGTGGTTCTCAGTTCAAATCTATGTATGCTCCTAGCTGTGTGACTCTATGCAAGTCACTTAACTCCAAATTGCCTAGCCCTTACTGCTCTTCTACCTTGGAACCAATATTTAGAATTGATTCTAAGACAGAAAGTGAGGGATTAAAATTTTAAAAAAAAGTTGCTATAGCCTATCAGACTTGGAATGAAAACTGTGTTTCAAGTCACAACACCCACTGCTTGTTGGACCTGAGCTGAAACCTGTGTCTGATTCTCAATGTGTGACCCTGGATAAGTCATTTTGCTGAAGTCTCAGTTTATCTACCTCTATCATTGAAATAATACTTTTACGGCTTGCCTCATAGACTAAATCTAAAAATATAAAAAAATCTAAAACTGTAAAAAATATAAATCTAAAAATTTAGGCATGTCTAAATTTTTCAGTGAAAATTGTGCTTAGACAACATCTTCTGAGTGTTTACTATATTCAGAGGAGGATACCTTCTAAGAAATGGTTTGAAAAATATTTGGTCATCATCTTTCCCCTTCACTTGCTGGGTGACCTTGAGTTTGGCTCTATACTTCTGTTTCCCTACTAAACTGAATCCATCCCATAAAAATATGCAAGGAAATAATCCATGTCAATGGTTGAAAATTCTTAGCTGGGAAAATCTTCATCAAGTCTATTTGTGAAGTTTGATCAAACAACAAAAGGATCTTGAAGTTATGGACATTTGAGCCATGGAATTGTTTATGGCTTACTGTGGTTAATTTTTGTTTATAGAGAAATGAAATTAAGCATCTTTTGTGAAATATTTTAGGGTCATTACAAAGAACTGTGTCACACACTTACAAGGTTTTATGTAGTGGAAAAAGTCCCTTATTACAGAGAAATCATTTAGCCCTTAAGAAAACAAGTGACAGAGTAGGAATTAGGACCTTTGTTTGAACCCTTTGGTTTTAAGGATTCGTTCTACTATTTGAGGCATAGCCCCTGAACCTCTGCGCTCCTACAGAAGTTGTGTACTCTTGGGGATGGCCACCAAAACAATTTCTTCTTTTAGCTTGTTTCATCTCTTAACAGAGTTTCTTCAGGGAAATCTCACATTATGACTTTTGTCTAACTTAGATGTTGATAAAAGGGTCCCTAGGTTCTACAGAAGCATTCTGGGCAATAATACATCTTGAAAACAGTATAGTCTTCATTCATCTCTACATAAAATGGTGGGAAATAAAGGATAATCATAATTGCACATAAACAGTTGATATTATTTTCTTCTTTTTTCTATTAAGTACTACTATCTTTCTCCCTAGGGCCTTTATAGTCTCCCAGACCAACAACCAGCCATGCAATAGTTTGGAATTCTCTAGGGAAGAAAATAAATCTGAGCCCACTAGAGAAGTGCCACCCCCTTAGCATGAAGCTGAGCCCTCCGTTTACTATTGGAGCTGCACGTAGACATCTAGCAGTAAGGCATTATCTGGAAGGCTTGGACTTTCCTATTAAGAAAGCAAACTTGGATTCACTAAAGAGGCAGCTACTTCCCTAACAAACCCATTTTGTGCAAGTAACTCATGGTAAAAGCACAAGACACAGTCCCATGTGCTGTTTCTCTATAATATGTCTTAGTTCTTTAACTGCAGAGGACACATGAGCAATCCTTTTCTCCTGAAGAGACCAATAATTCCCAGGAGCTCCTTTTTTTCTTTCTAAAAAGTGCATTCCAGAACTATTTTTAAGACATAGGGGTGAGAATGCATGCATTTCCCTTGTGTCTCTTCCCTGAGTCATTCTTGACATCTGGGGATGAGAGAGAAGGTGTATGCAACAATGGCTTCCTATCACCTCTGGGGACCCAGCCAAAATCTGCCTCAAGCTCTGCTCCTCTCTGGTACATGCTGTAAAAAAAGGGACAATTTTGTAACTGATCCCCTTTTTTTATGTAGGCCAGTAGATTCAACTCATAGTAATCTGGACAACTATTTTATTTCCAATTGATCTGTACTAATCCAAACTAGTCAATTTATCTACAATCAATGGGAAACCCATCTGTTGAAGAATTAAATCAAGACTATGCATTTTCCTGGCTGAAGACATTTTAAATATTTGTGTACAAAGTGGGAGGACAAGACCATGGACATATTAGTGGGTCCCACTGCCATGTTGTTCTGCTAAGTGGTCAAGTTATAAGAATAACAGGGTTGAGAGGACAAAAAAATAAACTCTTTAAAAAAACAGTTGAAAGATGAATGGGGGTAAGAAATACAATACTGAAATAGGAAAATACAAAGTCAGGATATTGATAAAGATTAGTGAGACCATAATAACCAAGTTGTGATTGGAATATTCTAGGTATAAATACTGTAAATTGAGTTGATTCTTTTCATTGTCCTACCTGGGAAAAGCTTTCTATCCCAAGGAGAAATATTTCTCAGTAGTTCTTTCATATTAGTTATACCTTGTCTACCCATAAGGTCATCTAGGTGTCACAGAGATAGAGAGCCAGATATGGAATGAAGAAGACTCATCTTCCGGAGTTCAATCTGGCTTTAGATGCTTACTAGCTGTGTGACCCTGGTCAAGTCATTTAGCTCCATTTATCTCAGTTTCCTCATCTGTAAAATGAGCTAGAGAAGGATTGGGAAACCATTAGTATCTTTCAAAGAAAACCCCAAATGAAGTCATATAGAGTTAGACATGACTGAACAATAATCTATATCTATTACTTTGTGACATTTATGTGTGCATAGAAACACTTATACCCATAATCACCCTTCTATATATGTATGGATAGGATATATGTATAGGTACATGTGTGTATATATATGTGTGTGTGAGTATATATATATATATATAT
>NC_058131.1:136810865-136828586 GCF_016433145.1 Gracilinanus agilis | reverse complement strand
TCCCACCCCCCTCCCATAGCCAATGCGCAATTCTACTGGGTTTTACATGTGCCATTGATCAAGACCAATTTCCATATTATTAATATTTGCATTACTGTGATCATTTAGAGTCTACATCCCTGATCATATCCCCATTGACCCATGTGATCAAGCAGTTGTTTTTTCTTCTGTGTTTCTACTCCCACAGTTCTTTCTTTGGATGTGGATAGCAAAGGAGCTCAAGTTCTAATTGCATGATGACATGCAAATAAACATGTATGTATAAAATATATGTATACACACAAATAGGTTTGAATATACATGTTAATATATTATGTACATATATGTGTTTATAATTATGGCTATCTATCTATTTGTCTATCTATCTATTTGTCTGTCTGTCTGCCTACCTATATGTCTATCGATTTATGATTGTGATACAGTTAGATGTCTTAGTGGATAGAGCATTGGGTTTGGAATCAGTAAGGCATGAGTTCAAATCTGACCTCAGACACCCACTAGCTATATGATCCTGGGCAAACCACTTCACCTTTGTTTGCTTCAATGTGCTAGAGAAGGAAATGGCCAACCACTCCAGGATCTTTGCCAAGAAAACCCACAGACAATATTGGTATGGTAGGGTCCAAGGAGTCAAGAAGAGCCAGACATGCCTGAATGACTGCACAACAACAAATACATTTATTATTTTCCATTTACTATCTCTCTCTCTCTCTCTCTCTCTCTCTCTCTCTCTCTCTCTCTCTCTCTCTCTCTCTCTCTTTTCAGCAGGATGGAACTATGAGTGAGAGAGAGAACCAGAAACTGAGTCCTGAAGTAAGTCTGTCAATCTAAGAGTTGGAGGTAAAGAGAGAAAGTGTTACAAGCATAGGGGACAGCCAATTGGAAATGGAGAGTCATGTAAGAATAAAGGGAAAAGTGTGATTAGCTCATACAGTATGTGATGAGAGCAAAACTGATTAATTAGATGTGGTAAAACATTTATTAAAGGTTTATTTTCTGTCAGGTACTGTGCAAAGACTGGAAATCCAAATGTAAGCAAGAGGAAAAAAAGATAGTCTTTACTCTCAAGAAGCTTGCCTATATGGGAGCTAGATGGGATGGAATATAATATGACTAGAAATGTAGAAAGGGGCTAGTTTGTAAGGGCCTTTAAAAGCCAAACAGGGGTTTTAATATTTGATCCTGAAGGTACTAAAGAGCCATTTGGGTTTATTGAATAGGGGGATGACATGGTCAGATTTATACTTTAGGACATTTTGGCAGCAGAGTGGAAGATGGATGGGAGTGGAGAGATACTCGAGGCTGGGAAGCCAACCAGAAGGCTATTACAATTGTCTAGGCATGAGATTATGAGAGTCTGAATGAAGATGACTCAAGGGTAAGTGGAGAGAAGGGAATGTATTCAAGAAAAGCTGAGAAGGTAGAAATAAGAACACTTCAGCAACATTTGGACCATAAGGTGCATTTGAATTATAAATCATGGATGATACTGAGATTGTGAGTCAGCCTGATAGGGAGATTGCTGGGGATTTCAGCAATAATAGGGAAGTTTAAAGAAAAGAGAATTTGGAGCAAAAGATGATGTTTTGGATATGTTAAGTTTGAGATGGCTACAAGACATCCCATTCAAGATGATTAATAGGCAATTGGAGATGCAAGAGGGATCAGAAGAGAGGTTAGGGCTAGATAAACAGACCAGAATCATTTCAGGAGAGATTATTATTGAATCCATGAGACATGATGAAATCAACAAGCAGGATGGTATAAAGGGAGAATAAAAGAGGGAGAGGAACAGAGCATTGAGGGAAACCCAAAGGTAGTGAGAGGGAATGGGACATAAATCTGGTATTTTTCTTATTGTAGCATATTGCCTTTTAGCATGGTATATTGGACAACCAACTAGCCTCAGAGCCAGGAAGCATTGTGTTCAATTCTAGCCCTGACAACATACTTTCTTTGACGATGCTATACAAGTCACTTAACTTTTCATTAATCTTGGCAACTCTCTGAGTTGCAGAGAAGATGCCAACATGAATTAGAGGAAGGAAGATTTTTCTTTCCTATGCCAGTGGAATCCCAGGTCTAGCCCCTATCACTTGTGGCATTTGAAGACCAAAACCTGTCCCACCTCTCCTCTGATTTCTCCATTTCTATTGCTAGAACCACAGTTCTTCTAAGAGTCACCCATTCTAAAAACCCCGGAATAGTCTTTGACTCCTCCTATGCAGTTAATCATATTCTAATGTCATATTTATTTGCATCCATGTCTCATTTCCCCCTGCTAGACTATAAGCTCTTCAAGGGCACTGTGTCTTTTTTCTTCTTTGTATTCACAATCAATCATCATCATTTATCTGCTCAATAGTTGGCTTAACATTTAGCATAATAGAACAATATGAAGTGCATCACCTTATCCCAGCATCATTTCTATATGAATTCCATTGACTCTAAGATGAGAAAACAATGACATCAACAATAATAATGAGGCTTGTAAAATGTCTAAGATCAAAGAACGAGATCAAAAGATCATTCATGGGCATCATCTGTGTGAGCTCAGACATCAGTATGTTGACAAAGAAGCATCAAAAAAGTGACAGTATATTTCTGCCTGGTTCTATTCAGGACTAGGTCACTGTAAGAGGAAATTACAGAAAAAGATTATGCTTTTTTGAGACCAGAATTAATGATCAATATAGATTTTACAGTGAAATGGTAGAAACTGCATAATATGTTACTTCAGGGAGAAAAAGTTTAACTCCTACTGAATACTTAGCAAGGCATACTAGTAGCTAGAATAATACATCAGAAGCCCACTATCTTTCTTGGACTTGGAGATGACAAATTACCATACAGAGACTACAAGTCTTCGAATTAGAGAATTTAGACCTAGCAGAAGAGATCAAAATCATGTGGGAATGAAATGCATTATGTATAATCCTTGCTGTCCTGTCTATTAAAATTGAACCAGAGATATTTTCACTGAACCTACAAAGGTTGAGCTTACATACTAATACTTTTATTCAACTATAAACTCCCTGACCCATTTGTTTTATCCACTCGCACAATAAAAAACATTAAAATTTAAAAAGAACATCAGTAGCATAATGACTTCTGCCAGGACCATTTCTTTCTGAACCCCATTGTAAAAGAAGAGAATGAGATTATAATAATAGCTCACATTTATATAATGCTTTCAGGTTTGAAAACCCCTTAGCATATATTCTGTTTCGCCCCTATTACATACAGTGCCTTAAACATTCTTATTCGGTGCTTAGTATATGATGACTTGTATTGTGTTTTCCTACTTTTGATCTCCAGTAGAGGAGAATGGATGACAAGCAACTCTTTGATAATAACTTCTTGCCACACTGATGAACACATTCCTCTTCCCTTTTGTTCAGGAAACACTGCTGCTTCTCATCAGTCTTATTCAAGGTGAAAAACAACTGAGAGGCTTAGGATCAGAAAGAGGACACGGCTTTACAACTCCTGTGACATCCATTCTCTTATCATGGTGACCAAGTGAGAATCCCAGTATACTTGCAACTCAGCTGTACATTAAGATCCAAGAAAGACCAAAGATGGTCTGTGTGTAACAAGCCTCTGAGTGCTGACTTTTGACCTTGGGTATGGGGCTGAAAGCATAATAATGAGAAAGCAAGGAATCCAGCAGCTACCATTTTAACACAAAATAATTGGTTCAGCTACAAACCAAGGGATACAAAGAGGAACAGGCTTCATTTTGCAAAATTCATAAGTTCCAGACAAAAAAAGCTGGAAAAAGTCCTCTTCTTTTAGACTTTAGTAAATAGAAGAGGCTCCCACATCCCAAAGATGGTTTGCTTTTTTTAAATTTTGGATCTAATGAGAAGAAAATAATGACAAAAACAAACCTTGCTCTTTGCATTTTATAGAAAAAAACATTTGAAATATGTTCTTTCCCAAAGAGGATTGTTTATGCAGGATTTTACAATCCATCTTTCTTTGGCCAATACATATACTGCATCCCATTTATAATGGACGCCTTCCTTTCCAACCCTCTTTCTTCATTTTACCCCACCCGTGGCTGAGCAGGCTTCTCCTCTGCTTGAAATTGTGGTTTGATGTTTCCTAACAGCCTTTAAGTCTTGTAACAGAAGTTTTCTTTTCATCTAAATAAACATGAAAAGGTATCTCTTTGTAAAATGTGTTTCGATGAATAGCTTCTGTGAAAAGGTTGTTGAATGGACACCTTTGCTACTAGAGCCCTTTGTCTTCTAAGGAAGAGCTATGTCTGCATTTTTAATGTCTCCGATTGTACAATGCTCTTCCTTTTACGTTTCTTGAAATGGCATTCATTGAGACTCCAGTCTGGCTATTGAATACTCAGAACACCTTAGACTTCTCCATGATTTTCCCAGCATGAGTGTGCCCCACATTTTCATAGGCTACAACTTACCAATGTTCTTTCACCTTGTGTAATTCTTGTCCAAGTTTGACCATAAGTCCTCCATAAAGGCCCTATCCAATTAGCTGGGAGGAGGGAGAGCTTCCTTCTTTTTGAATATCTTAAGGATGCCGGTGTACCCAGTAGGTGGTCCATCTTTTATTCTTCATTTTTTTTTTTTTGCTACATGACTCTCTTGCCTCCCTTTTTAGCTATGAGTCTTAGTTATTTTTATTCTACTTCTTAAAATCAAAAAATAATTTCTAAATGGTGTTATGAAGTATACAAAGTTGTGAACTCTGTGAGGTTGGTAGAGCAATGCTTATAATTTGAATTTATATAAATGAAGAAACTGAGGCATCAAGACATTAATTGACTTTCTTAGGGGCATAGCAATTGTTAGAAGCAAGACCTAAACTGATGCCTTTTGGACACCAAGACTACTGGCTTTTTCATTTCTATAGGGTTTTTAAATCTCTTTTTGTCATAGGATCCTTCCTTGGGAGTCTGATAAAGTCTATGTATGCATGGATCCTTTCTGAGAACAATGTTTCTAAGTAATTGAAGGTAATGCTAAATTTCCTCAGCATTTTCCTTAGTTAGGTATCAATGAAAGAAAAGGATGTAATTTTTTCCTCACCTTCAGGTTCATGATCCATGGACTCTAGGTTAAGAAACAGAGGAATCTGATGCTAGACGTGAATTCAGATAGTCTTGATTCCTGTGCTTAATTCACTTCACCACTTAGCTGTTTCTGTAGAGACCCTATTTTATTTATCTATTTATTCATTCATTCATTACTGAACAAAATAATCTCTGTAGTGATACCTCTCATTTCTGTAGTGTGTCTGGAGTGGTCATCTGTAGTGATCCTCTAAGGACCAATTTAGCTACCTATATGCATAGAAGCTCATTTTCAGAAGGTTGGCCACTCAGAGATAGATTCCATGATACCATTAAATGTATAATATGGCCCCTATAGATTCCTTCCCCTTCCCTAGTGATGTTGGGAGAGGCAGAAAAAAAAGGTAGAAGTATGCAAAGAATCTTATAGTTTTAAAATTTGTCTATTAGCATTCATTTAACTATGGGAACTCTTCTATTCAATATGAATTTTGCCTAATTAACTGTAAGCTGACACATGGGTGGAGGACCTGGATTCTATTAATATTAATATGCTCATTAAAATGAAACTGGACACTGTCATATTTAAATGAAAGGATGATTCACATGTTTTCCTTAAATGGTCAAATGAAAGAGTGAGTAGAGTTGGTTTCAGTTATAGATATTAATAAATATTTTTTATCTTAATAAATATTTTCATGGCACACTCGGATATTTCATTTTCACGTACACAAGCAGACTACTTTAAAGGTAACTATGGTATGATGTAATGGAAAGAGCACTGATTTTGGAGTGAGAAATCCTGGATTTAAAACCGGATTTTGCTGTGTATGTGTATGTATGTGACCTTAGGAAAGTAACTTAACATCTCTGCCCTTATTTCTTCTATGGTAAATTGAGAGGTTTGGACAAACTGATTCCATAATTTCTTTGAGACCCAAATCTTATTTATAGCTAATGAAGTAGAAAAGTTCTATGATTTTTTTCCCTCCGAGCTAAGTGAAAGTAACCCATAATCTCAGAATTGGAAGGGATACCAAAGGGAATCTAATCCACTCTAAAACTGAACAAGAATTCCCTGTGACATTAGTTATCCCTCTAGATTTTACCCCATCTGCAAATTGATAAGGATGCCATGTATGCCTTTATCCAATTCATTGATAACAACGTTAAATAGAATGAAGCTAAACCTAGGCTCCCTAGGTACTCCATTTGAGACTAGCTTTCCAGTTGATACAAGACTTCTTCTTGAATCTCATAATTCAAGCATTTCTAAATTCATTTCAATTAATCAAACATCAAATATTAATTAAATTGCTTCATGTTCATGACACTGGATATAATAACTGGGTATGGAAATATAGAAATGAGTTAAAAAACCCGCAAAGTATATAATCTACTATGGGTATACAACATATACACATCCACATATAATTGTACTATTGTTTAACTTTAGTTAATCTTTCAGCACGGCTCCTGTTGTCCATGATCATTCAAATATCATTTACAGAATTTCAGTAATAAAATTTGTCAGTTCTTTTAATATCTTGAGAATTGAGTTCACCTGAGGAAGCTGATGAATTCATTAAGGGCAACAAAATGTGTTGTTTCAATTGCTTTACTTTCCCTGGGTATAAGCTCACTCTTAGCCAAGTCTCTCTGTTCTTTCCACTGCAAAGGTGGTTTTGTTTAGGCTCCTTGGTGGAGAAAGCAGAAAGAAAATAAGAAATTGGTCATCTGTGCCTTTCATGTCTTGTAAATGATCGTCCTTCTGTCCTCACTGTCCTATATCTTCTTCGTTCCTCCTCTTCCCTTTGCCCTCATGACTTTTATCACGTGAAGATATATTAATCAAATACTCAGACTGTCTACCTCTCATGCTCTCTATGTGATTAGTCTATATTTTTCTTCATTCACATATTCTCATGGTGAGAAACAGCTCAATAAGGACCTCTAAAGCCTTAAATCAAAGAAATGATTTAAAATTAAAAACAAAATACTATTTACCTAATAAACATTTAATATGTATGTATATATGTAATAAGCCTTATTAAGTGCCTACTTTGTGTCACCCACCATGTGTGTTGGTGGCCCAGCATATAGAAGGCTAAACCTGGAGTCAGGAAGACATCTTCCTGGGTTCAAATCTGGCCTGACACTTCCCAGCTGTGTGACCCTGGGCAAGTCACTTAACCCTGTTTGCCTCATCTGTAAAATAAGTCAGAGAAGGAAATGGCAAATCACTTCATTATCTTTGCCAAGAAAACCCTAAAAGAGATTACCAAAAGTTAGACATGATTGAAACAACAAACACTATGTGACAGGCACTATGCTAGGTACTATATAAATATTATCTCATTCAATCATCACAACAACCATGGGAAGTATTATTATTATTAGTAGTAGTAGTATTAGTATTAGTATTAGCATTAGTATTTTTGTCCTCATTTTTCAGTTAAGGCAATTGAGCCTCCAGTCCAAAAGCTAGCAAGCAAAGACTAGATTTAAATTTAGAACTTCTAATGTTCCAGTCCCAACACTCTCTGTCCACTTCATTGCCTTCATACCTTTATTGTGCAAAGCATGACATAATCATTTCCTGATTGTATATGTAGGCTTCTGTCATGTATAATTTCTATGGGTATAGTATATTAAATTTGACACAATAGGATCATAACTACACTGCTTGTCTGTGTCCACTTCTGAATTTTCTTTTACTCTCTTCTGTGTATTTAAATTTTTTAAAATTTCATTTATATATTCAGTACTTAGTACAGTATCTGGCACATTGTAGGGGCTTAATAAATATTTATTGATTGATTTCTTCTGTTTTTTTTTTTCATCATTAGAGATTCCTTTTACAGCACTATCCACAAGTTCTTGTCCTCTGACCCTCAACCAAGAGAAACTCTTATAACCAGTAAATATAGTCGAGGAAAGCAAATCAGTACATTAGTTTTGTCTGCAAATGTATATCTTATTCTGCACTTCTAGACCATTATCTTTTTGTCAAGAAGTAGGGAGTATGCTTCATTGGCACTTTTTTTTGAAGATATACCTAGCCATTACATTGAATTCTGAGGTCTTTTACAGTTGTTTTTCTTTATTTTGTTCTAGTCACAATGCAAAATCTTCTCTTGGTGCTGGTCATTTCACTTTGATTCAACTGATAAACACGTAATAAGTGCCTACTGTGTGCTAGGCACTATGCTCAGAGTCAGGGATGAAAAGACAAAAATGGAGCAGTCTCTATCTTAAGGGACCCCATTTTTCAGGGAAAACAGTTTTCTCATATATTAGGATATACAAGTCTTCTGAGGTGTCTCTAAATCTTGAAAGAATCAATAATGATGAGAATTCTGAAATTTGCAATAGGCCATTTTTTTCTGACTTCTGTTTTGCTATGATTTGGACAAATGGGCTTGTATAGTATCTCTAGTATGAATGTCATGGTGGATCTGATATTTGGTGAGAAAGGGCTCATGGCTTAGATATGGAACTTCTTCCTCCCAGTAATGGAATAGCAATAAGAAGTTAACTTGAACCTGAAAAGCTCATCCCTCAACAAATAATATTGAAGGGAGCAGATAGATATAATTCTTGTCTGGTACCTCCTCCTTTCTGAAGAGAGGAGACTGACCAAACTGTCTGGTGCCAACTTATTGCTTCACCTGGCAGGAATTAAAGCCTCCCTTGGAGAAGGGTGGGGGAGAAGAAGCTAGAGATGTCTAGTCTGCCTCCCTTCTAATCACACAATGACATTCTTATGCTACATGTGAAGGGAAAGCCACTTATAACATGTGGGGAGCTTGTAACCCAGTATTAAAGAAAGATCGGCTAGCTGCGATTAACTGGGTCCTTCTGGTTTTAGTTCTAAGAAAGAACTACCAGTTACTATCTGTTCATTTCTTATCCCTCAGGAGTTCAGTTTTAAAACTCAATTTACAAGTCATCAAATAATCCAAGATAATCAAACTACAAAAGAATTGATTTTAAAACAACAAAGCCAAAGTATTCATTTATGTGGGAGATAAAGATAAACTGTTCCTCAATTTTGCTTATTTGTAAAATAAAGATAATACTTCAAGCCTAATTCACAGTATGGTTGTGAGGAAACTAAAAAGTATTATAAAAATGTGAATAATAAGGATGATTGATTGGTTGTTTCTGATGTTTCACAAGGTAAATAATAGGCATTAGCCACCTGCTCTGTGCTCTTCTCCCAACTGGTAAAACCACTCTGAAAACAAAGATACAAAGCTAGAAAGTTGTTTAGTAAGTATAGAAGTAGAGATAAAAAGAGTTGGATATTCCAATAAAATTGTGAAAATATGTGTAATTCTTCACTTTGGGTGGAGGGGTTTAATTTAAAGAACTGCCAGTTTGTCATTAAGATTCAGAGCATAACAGAAGCGTTCTGGAGTCAGATCAAACCAGGTCCAGAGAACTGAATGTTATAAAACGGTACAATTCAAGGCTAGTTTATTGTTTATTTTGAATGTTTAGACTTTAAAGAGTGATGAATAATGATAATGCAATTTAAACATAAAAGTGTGTTATGATTATATTTCTTTTTTCTGGAGAGCCCATTGTTAGGTTTAGCAGTTATAAGCATTTATGACTGGAACACCTGCATCGTACAATTGACAGAGAACTAGATTTGGAATAAAAAGAATCACAGAATTTGAGTTTGAGGAGGGGCCTCGGTGGCTTTTAAAATTTAATCCAACCCTTACACAAATATTTTCCCCACATAATATATCTGATAAGAACAGACTAAGAGCTGATCAAGCTTTTGATGACCTCTAAGGATAGGGAACCCATAACTTTTTTCCTCTAGTTTTTAAAAAATTATTTACTTAGTAACCACCATCACCACCACAAACATTTAAATAAACAAATCCACTAAAAATGCTGTGCTTAACCACAAACTCCACATTGTTTACAAGTGGTTTAAGAATATTTAAATTATGTAGGTGTGCAAATAAAAATGTCTACTGCTTTTGAGTTTCCTTTAGATTTGCTTTACTTTGATACTCTTTTCTTTTGATTTTGTTGCTGTTATTTAAAAAAAATATAACCATACTATATATTATTCTTATTCTCTTTTCTTTACTCTTCATGTTTTTATATATTTCTCTCATTTCCTTTATATTTACGACTTGTCATTTCTAATAGCATAATGAATATATTACATTCAAATATCACAATGTAGTCAGCCATTTCTTCCAATCATTGGATTTGCGTTTTTTTTTCCAGTTATTTTGTCATTATAAATAAAGTTTCCATGAATATTTTCATACCTACTCAGCTTTTTCCTTCTCAATAATGGCTTTAGGGCTAATTTTAGTAATAGGATTCCTGGGTCAATCAGTACAAACATCTTAATAGTTCTTAATGTATTTTCCATCTTGTTTTCTAAAAAATAAACAAAAACAATTCACACTGCTCTAGGAATGTAATTCCTCCCCACCCCCATATTTCTGTCAGCATTTAATTTGATCAACCTAGCCTGTCTGGTTCTCACTTAACATACATTACCAGGGCCATATTTACCTAGTTTGAGCTTTACTAGCTGACATAATCTGTTACCAGGACATACTTTTTCCTAAACCAAGTCTTTCTGGCTAGGTCATATCCAGTGGAACTTTTGCTTCACAAACTCTTTTGTGCCACAACCTCTCAGGAATGCAGAATTACCTCCACAGTATGAATATTAAAGTAAGACTTTTACAGAATATTTATACTCTCCAAACCTTTGCTGTCCTACCAGAAACTATGTTTGGATTATGTATTCACTCAGGCTTAGTTCTACTACTAACCTTATGCAGTTGTGTTTGGGCTCTTTAGTTATCTGTCATATTTAACTTATCTAAGGTTCTAGTCATCTTCTTAACTTCTTTCTAATTGTATTTTGGTTAGATTCATTTAATTCCAAGATAGGAAATTAAAATCCTCTGCTATTATTATTATTTATTTATTTCTATCTGTATTTTATTTAAAAATTTTCTGTAAAAATTTGGATGCTATAATATTTGGTATATTCAGGTACAATATTAATAATACTTTACTGTCCACGGTACCCCTCATCTCTAAACATAATATAGCTGACCTGTTCGTCTCTTCCAGTTATATCTATCTTAGTCCCCACTGTCAGAAATCATAACTGTTACCTCTGTCTTCTCTGGATTAACATATTCTGCTCCAGCCCCTCATCTTCACTCTATGTGTGTCACTTATTTTAGTGAGTTTCTTGTTAACAACATATTGTCAGGTCCTGGTTTTTGATCCTTTCTAATATCCATTTTCTTCCTATTGAGTGATTTCATCCTATTTATATTCAATGTCATAGTTACTAGCTGTACATTTCCATCTATTCTATTCCTCCTATTGATTGTCCCCCTCTTCCTTTCTTTTCACCATATTCCTCCTCAGACAGTTCAGTTCACATACCTTTCCCCAAATTTTCTCTTGTCCTTCCCCTTTGCCCTCCTACTTCCAAATTGCCCACTTTCCCCAAAGTTCTTCCTTTATCCCTTTCCCCTTAACTTTTTATTCTTATTCTATCCACCTTTCCAAAATCCCTTCCTTATCCCTCCAACAATGTGGTTCTACTTCTTGATTCCTTTATCCCTCATCTTATCCCCCTACTTCTTGTTATGTTCTCCCCTCTAGAGATTCTTCCTTTTCCTCCCTTTTCTTATCCTCTTGTCTTCCTTTCTCTTAAACAATCTTTACTTTTCTTATTCCATCAGTCCTTCAAGGGGACTCCTAGTTCCTTTCTTATCCCATCCTCTTTACTTCCTCTTTCTCAATATATTAGGAAAAAATTTAGTATTTTATTTGTGTGTATTGTTCTCTCTTTTTCCTAAGTATGACAAGAGTAGGGTTCTAGTACTACCAGCCCTCAATCCCTCTTCTCCTTCTCTGTGGCAGTTCCTCCACTCATTCTTCCTTCATATGGGGTAGCCATTTCACCTTGTCTTCTCCCAGTCTAGTTTACTATCATTTCAGACTATTCTATTCCATTCACCTTGACCTTGAGTTTTCCATACATATACATCCCTTCAAACTACCCAAACAATTATGCCATTACCAGGGGGGCCATAGATGGTGGTTTCCCATACCATATTAAAACAATCTGATCTTTTGCTTATGACTAATCTTTTATCATTATCTATGTATATCTTTTATTCATCAAATTTTCTGCTGAATTCTGGGTTTCCTCCCAAGGAATAGTTAAAACTCCTTTAACTTGCTAACTGTTCAATTTTTAGCATTTATAATTATGCTCATCTTTGCTGAATATGCTATTGTTGGCTGGAAACCTAGTTCTTTTGCTTTACAAAATGCTGTGTTCCATGCCCTGTGTTCTTTACATGTTGTGACTGATAAGTCTTGTGTTACATTCTGACTATAGTTTCACAGTATTTAATTTCCCCCCCTTGTTACTTATAATATTTTTTCCTTAACCTGGGAACTATAGATTTTTAGTAAAGATATTCTTGTGCATTTTCATCTTTGAGTTTCTTTGAGGTGGTGATCATTGTATTTCAATTTCTATTTTATCCTCTGATTCTAGAATTTCTGGGTGGTTTTCCTTGATGATTCCTTGGAGTATGATGTATAAACTCTTTTTAAAAAATCATTACTTTCTGGTATTCCAACTATTCTTAAATTGTCTCTTTGTGATTTATTTTCCAGGTCAGTTGTTTTTGTGATGTTTTATATTATCTTCTACTATTTCATTCTTTTGGTTTTGCTTTATTATTTTTTGTTGTCTTAGGAAATTGTCAGTTTCCCCTTGTCCAATTCCAGTTCTTAATCCATTGTTTTCTTCTCTAAGTTTCTGAATCTTTTTTCCCATTTTGGATAATCTTTCTTTCAGAATATGCTTAATTTTCTTGCATTGTGTAAGGGGGGGAAAAGGGTTTTTGTTGAATATATTAGAAGGTGGTCACCAGAGGATTGCACAATTATCATTCCTCAATTAAGAATAATCTCAAGTCAAAATTGACTTTATGGAAGTTTATTTATAATTAAGAAAAGGTGGAAGAAATAAGGAATAAGAATCTAACACAGTAGGTAAATTACTATGATCCTCTAATTAAGCCTCAGCTGAGAATCAGAGGGCCAGAGGCCCGGAGGTGAATGAAGCAAAGCTTCATTCATAGAGCCTCTATTAAAGGGAAATTCCTTAAGGGAAGTTCAGGAAGATTCAGTCTTTAAACTCACCATGTGGACTTCTAAAGAAGATATTGAAAGCAGTCTCACCAAGATCTCAGCATTCCAGCCAGCACTCTTCCATGGACCAGAAAAGCTCAAAACTCTGAAGAGCTCCTTTTTTACTTTTGTTTTGATGTAGTAGTTGCTTTTACATTGTCCTGTGAGTTTGAGCTGAGATCTTCTCAGTCTCCATAATAACTATCAACCATTGGGTTCATTTTCCTTTGCTTGCTCATCTTTATTTTTATTTGTTTTTTATAAGATTTTAATGATCAGGCTAATAGACTTAACTACTTATTGGCTTTTTGCCAGAGTTCCAGAGTTTCTAGAGTGTTCATATGTGTTACCTCAGGTTTCAGGATTTTTTAAAAATTTTTTCCTGGGTTCTATTTAGTTAGGCCAGTTTTTATAATCCAGAGTCAGAAGTAGTTTGAGTTCCTAGCTCAAGCCCCAGTCCATGATTGACTTCAGATGCCCCAACCAGAGCCCTCTAGTTGTGCCACTGTAACTGCAAGCTGCCAGTCTGCCGCCTAATGTTATAGCAACCACAAGCTCCACTCTCCTGGGAGTGTCCATAGCTGATGGGCCCCTGTTCCTTAGCAGCCACACTCACCAGCAGGTAGTCCTTCCTCACTCCTCTCCTACTTCTGTAGCCCAGGATAGATCAGGTTCCTAGTCTGTGTTCTTCAGGCCTCCAAAGATCCTCTTTAGCTAGAAGCAAGGTTTGAGCTCCTGACCTCAGGCCTTGGCACTCACAAATTTCTTGGTGTCCACTCTTTTAATCCCCAGGTAAGGGCCGATGGGGTCTCTGGAGCCAAGGTAGCAGCAGACACTGCTGTCCTGGATTCCAATGATATTCTCAGGGATATTAACTCTGGGGCTCAATAAACAAGGTGAGGTTGCCAACTCTGCTCCCAGGGATTACCTTGTTGATTTCACTCTGTTTGCTCTGTTCCTGCCCCTAGGGTCTATATGGGTGGGACTGAGGTCAGAGAAGTCAGAAACCTTTCTCACTACTTATCCCAGTCTATTTAGCTTCATCCCTGACTCCTGTCTGTTTTTTGATGCTTTTAGCATTGATTCTAAAGAATTATTTTTGATTGTTTATGGGGGGTATTAGGCGGGTAAAAAAGCATCACACCCTATTCTACCATCTTCCCATAATGCATCTCAAAATGATAACTTTTGAAGCAGACTATTCCATTTTAGGACATTTCTAAACATCAGGATTGTTGGAACAATTGTTCTGACCTAGATCCTGAAGCTGCCTCTTTGCAAATTTTAGCCAACTTTTCCTAGTTGTGACCCTGGAGCCAAACAGAACGGGTCTATTCCTTCTTTCCTGTCAGCTCTTCTAATAGCTAAACCTAGCTATCATATTTCTTCTCTACCCCACCAACTCAGTTTTCTCATCTCTAGGCAAAATATGTCCATATCCTTTAAATGCTTCTCATATATCTTGAACTTAAGGTCTTCACCATCCTGACTGTCCTCTCCCAAACTATCTCCAATTATTAATGATTTATTTAAACAGTGGAATGCAGATCTGAATATAATTCCTATGAGATCAAATGGGGGTAGAATACAGTGGGACTATTAACTCCATATTCCTGGAAGCTCTCATCCTTGGAATAAAGTCCAAGAAGAAACTGAAATTTTAGTTGCAACAATCTATTACTGGTGGAAAACTCTAGATTTTTCAATTTTTTATTTTCAAAACGACTTCCGTCTAACAATACTTTCCTCACTCTATATATGTGAAGTTGACTTTTTTTGTACTTATCACTTTAAATTTATTCTTATTGAATTTGATCTCATTAGAATCAGCTAATTATTTTAGCCTATCAAGATCCTTTTGGATTCTGACTGTCATATGCATAATTAGTTCTCCCTCACAGCTCTGAGTCATCTGCAAACAGATGCCATTACAAGACATGGTTCCATTTTTTTGGTCATGCTGCTTACTTGCTGAGTGTCCTTGTAGAAGTCATTTAGTTTTTCTGAGGCCCACTTTCTCATCTATTAAATGGACATTCCTTTTGGCTCTATATCCATTGTTTATTTTTATACATGCTCACATATTCATATGTACCAATAGATACTTACACACACACCCCCTCCTTTTTGTCTGTATTCCATGCAGACAAACATTCCTCTACTTGGAAATGGTGATGGGGTAGTGGTGATGGTGATCATGATAATTGTCTTCAAGATATTAAAGATCTCTTCATTGGATTAAATTTATGCTACTTGGGGTTTCAAAGAGGCAGAATGAGATCTGATTTCTTGGTGTTTCATCTTTTATTTTCAAAGAGACCAGACCAAGGACTGATAGAAAGAAAATAACAATAATGTAATAATTGGTAAAATTTTTATAGCACCTACTATGTGCCAGGAACTATGCTAAATTTTTTTTAAAATTTTATTTGTTTATTTTATATTTTTCCTAGTTACATGTAGATATAATTTTAATAATTATTTTTTGACATTTTGCAGTCCATGTTCTATCCCTCCCATAAGTCTTCCTCCCCAAGACAGCAGACAGTATGATACAGATTGTACATGTGTTATCATGCAATATATATGTCTTTATCATGTTGTGAAAGAAGACCCATATTGCTTATACTAAAGAAAAATTCATGAAGGAAATAAGATGAAGAATATTATGCTTCAATTTATAGTCAGCATCTATCAGTTGCTTCCGTGGAGATAGAAAGCCTTTTTTGACATGAGTTCTTTTGAATGGCCTTGGATTCTTGCATTGCTGATAATAGTTAAAACATTCTCAGTTGATCATTGTACATTATTACTGTTACTCTGAACACATTCTATTGGTTCTTCTCACTTCACTTTGCATTATTTCATATGTCTTTCCAGGGTTTTGGTAATCATCCCATTCATTGTTTCTTATGGTAATACTATTTCTTTATACTCTTCCATTATAATCATATACCACAAGTTGTTCAGCCATTCCCCAATTGATAGATGTCACTTCTATTCCCAATTCTTTGCTATCATTAAAAGAACTGCTATAAATACTTTTGTACAACTATGTCCTTTTCTCCTATTTTTGAGCAATTTGGTATAAAGACCTAGTCATAGTATTGTTGGGCCAAAAGGTATGCATGGTTGGATGACCCTTTTGGGTATGGTTCAAGATTGCTCTTTAGAATGGGTGTGTCAGTTCGCAGCTCCACTTATAGTGAATTAGTGACCCAATTTTCTCACATGCCCTTTAGCATTTATCAATTTCCTTTTTTGTCATATTTACCCCTCTGAGGTATGAGGTGGTACCTCAGAGTTGTTTTAATCTACATTTCTCTAAATAATAGTGATTTGGAACATTTTTTCATATGACTAAAGAGTTTTAATTTCTTCATCTGAGAATTGCCTCTTTTTTATCCCTTGACTGTCAATTGGAGAATGCCATATTTATGTTCCTCAAACTTATTTATGGTGTCGACCTTTATTTCTAAATCATGCATCCATTTTGACTTTATCTTGCTATATGGTATGAGGGGTTGATCTATTCTGTTTTCCAGTTTTCCCAGCAGTTTTTGTCAAATAATAAGTCCTTCTTCCAAAAGCTTGGATCTTTGGGTTTGCAAATACTAGATTATGCTGGTTCTTTACCACTGTGTGCTAAGTGCCTTATCTATTCTACTGATCCATTTCTCTATTTCTTACCTACTCCCATATTGTTTTTCTGGTTACTGCTTTTTCCCCCCACCAAATAAACCTTGCCTCCTGCCTTAGAATCCATACTAACTATTGATTCAAAGACAACAAAAAAAAAAAACAACAACAAAAACTATATAAAGTCTAGGCAATTGTGGTTGTGACTTGCTCAGTGGGACATAGGTAGGAACTGTCTGAGGTTGTATTTGAATGCAAGACCTCTAATTTCCAGGCATTACCCTTTCCACTGAGCCACCTAGCTGACCTTGGCTGCCACTTTATAATATAGTTTGAGATCCAGTTTGGTTAAACCAACTTTATATTTTTTTCATTAAATTCCTTGATATTCTTGATCTTTTGTTTCTTTGGATGAATTTTGCTATTTTTTTTCTAGCCCTGTGAATAATTTTTGGATACTTTTTTTGGTTTAGCATTGAATAGGTAAATTAATTTAGGAAGACTTGTCATTTTTATTAGATTATTTTGGCTTACCTATGAGCACTTAATGGTTTCCAATTGTTTAGAATTGACTTTATTTGTGTGGAAAGTATTTTGTAGCTATATTCATATGGTTTGTGGGTTTGTTTTGATAAGCAGACATCCAGGTACTTTAAATTGTCTACAATTCTTTTCTTTTCTTTTCTTTTCTTTTCTTTTCTTTTCTTTTCTTTTCTTTTCTCTTCTCTTCTCTTCTCTTCTCTTCTCTTCTCTTCTCTTCTCTTCTCTTCTCTTCTCTTCTCTTCTTCTCTTCTCTTCTCTTCTCTTCT